>NC_028358.1:4125329-4136669 GCF_000741045.1 Vigna radiata var. radiata | reverse complement strand
GATTACGAGAGCTGATTTTGTGTTTTGGACACAAAGTTCAATAGAGGGAGCCCTCTTTTTGTTCACAGCGGACCAGGTTATGAAATTTCTGATGTTAAGTTGAGTTAATTTAATTTTAGGGTTGATAATAATGTTCTTTGACGAGATCATGGAGATAAGAGACAATTTTCAATACTTCACTCTACTTCATTTATTCCAAGAAACCATAAACAAAGTTTTATTTAAATATAAAAATAATAGAAATTGTGGTTGTGTAGTGTGGTTCGCACCGATATTGGGTGGTTAATATTACAACTACATCCATTAATGTGAACTTCTACTGTAATATCATGGCCATGGTGCTGAACCTCGAAGACAACAATTACTACTGACTTCTCTGCTGCAGATGTCTTAGCACTTCATCCAACTTTATGGAATCACAAACGTGGATCATTTCCTCCCTCTTGGGGTGTCCAAACATCACCTCCCACACTATAAACACATTTTCATAACAATTTCAATTCAAAACCATTGGATTCATGCACACACATTACCAAGAATGACCATGGTCCTCTACGTTCAAAATTGAGGGTCCTACTGTTCAGGTTTGTGTCCAAATCCTAGATTTGTCTTTGGTAATCATTTACCAACCTCTGGTAAAAGATTGCTACTGACTTCTCTGCTGCAAATGTCTTAGCACTTCATCCATATGAATAAAACATAAAGTTTTATCTTACACTTGGTTTTCTTGAAGCCATTGGACCTGCAGTGATAACAATGCCCATAAAATAACTTAGGTTTCGCTTAAAAAATAAACCTCTCTATTGGAGATTAGGTTAGAGTAAGTCCATTGTTGCACTTACCCCAAAAATAGCAAAACACTAGCAACAACGAAATACGCAATGGTACAGGGCAAGCTTCTTCATTGCACACCAAGGATGCCCGAGACACCCACAACGACCCACACAACTACAGTGATTATCCGAGAATGAGAACACCCTTTCACACTGAGAACGCCTGAGAGAGCGAGAGAACGAGAGCAGGAAAGCGAAAATGATGATGACAGAACGAGAGCACCGTCAGAGCAAGATTGAGGAAACCGTGAAAATGAAACAATGAAAGAGAGCGCGAAAAGAAAAGTCATTCTCTTTGCTTTCCACTTTTGCCCCTAACTTCATTTAAAAACTCATTTCTTTTTTTAATATCACGGCCAATCAACAAACGCCATCTGGCATTGTCAAAACCGTGTCAAAAAACGGTGTTAACATATCATTTTCGTTAGGTTTAATATTCAATTCTTATAAAATGGAAACAGAGGTTGAAGTGTTAACATATCATATGAATTGATGCATGATTTAATGAGTATATAATTGATGATTTTAATTGAGTGTTGAAGTATGGTATGTTGTTTGTGTGTATAACATGTTTGATATCTGGTATGAAATTAGTCTTAAATCTGCTGAACTTAGTAAAATTTTGTAACTGTAACCGAGAGTCATTAGGACTGTTCGGTTTTCCCCAATACGTTCGGTCTTGGCTGAATCTCCTTTTGTAGGGAATCAGTTGATGACCGATCGGTCTTGTAAAAGATTATATTAATTGTCTTATTACTTAGTTTAGTCTAGCCCTTCCAAACAAACTAAGAAAGTTTCCCTCTCGGTTTTAGTGTGTATATATATATATATATATATATATATATTAAAAACGTTCAGTCATAAACTGAGCGTTCGATCATTTACGTGCTCGGTCTTAGGAGACACTCGGTCTTGAAGTGCTTGGTCTTATATTAATAATATTTATTGTTGAGTGGTCGGTTCTGTACTGACACTCAGTCTTGAAGTGTTCGGTCATAGACTAGCATTTCTGTTGTTTAAAGTGCTCGGTCTTATATTAATAATATTTATTGTTGAGTGGCCTGTTTTGTACTGACACTCGGTCTTGAAGTGCTCGGTCATAGACTAGCACTCCTGTTATTTAAAGTGCTCGGTCTTATACTAACACTTGATTTCTCAAAGAGTGTTCGGTCTTGTACTAGCACTTGGTTTATTGAAGAGAAGTTCTTTGATTTTAAATCATTTGGCCAACGTAGTAAATAGTATTCGTTTTCCCTAAACTTAACCTATTGTTGACCGTTCGGTCATTCCCATAAATTAAATATATCTTATAAGATTTGCTCAATCTAAAATAATATTCGGCCCCCTTCAGTGTTTGACCATTCGATCACTTCCTAAAGTTCCTTTTTATATTCGGTTTTGTCCTCAGTATTTGACCGCTCAGTCATTTCTTTAAAGTACTTTTTATATATTAAAGAATTATTTCTTAATAAGACTGTGTGTTATACTATGGGATTTGGATTATATGGAATGAGAAAGATGAGGAATATTATGATCATTTTAAGAGAATTCCAAGGAGGAATGTCTCATTATTGAAATTGAATGGTAAAGTATGAACATGGCTAAGTTAAGTTGTCGCTTATCCTGATATTCCGTGATTACTCCTCCTCATGTAGAGGAGGGTAACTCATACGTGGGAATGGCAGGAGGTCCTTTAGCCTCAGAGTACTTCAATACCGAGGTAGCTCCACTGGACTAACCTCGGGTGGCGGTCTGTTGAGTGTATCCCAACCAGGTCCACCCGAGTGCAAAAGCGTCGTAACTACATAGTTCATATTGTCCGGACAGTGTCTAAAGTGGTTGGCTATTATGATTTATGCGTTCGGTTTTGATTGATATACTTGTATAATGAGTGTGTGATTGAAATATTGATTTGGAGCATTCAGTTGTCATGTTTTAATGTATGTTAGAATTGATTAATTAAATTACATAAGCTTACCCATCTTTTCTGTCATGTCTATGTTGTCGTTCGGTATTTGTCGTTCGGTTGTTCTCTTCACTGCAATGATCATCCAATGGATGTGAGCAGAAGGTGATTTCGAAGATTCCATGGAAGAAGCCTTGCAGACCGTACAGCCTAAGGATAGCGTAGGACTGTCTGGTCAGTAGAATTGTACATAACTTTATTGCCTGTAAAACAGTTCGGTGTATATAACCTTTTGTAAAGTCGTTCGGTATAAGCCTATTTTGTAGTGTCGTTCGGTCTTAAGCTACAACCTTGACCGTTCGGTCTAAATGTATATATGCTATTATATTGGCTATTCCTGTACAGTTTTACATTCTATATGGAATTTCATGTTCCCTTTTCTTTACTTGCTCCTTCCCCACTGTTCTTTATTATTGTTTTTGTTAACTCCTAAAATAAATTATTATTTTCAATCTATATTTATTGGGATGTTACAATCACTATTGTTTATTAGACTATCTATTGATACTAGTATTAGCATTAAGAATAAAATGTATATGTTTCAAACGTGAGAAAAAAAATTGATAAATTAAAGAAAAATAAGGCTTGTATATTATATATAAGATAATGTTATACTTATGATTTTTAAGAGATAAGAACTAAAAGGGGGTGTTTTGTAAGAGCAGCCAGATGGTATGGTTAGGTTAGAGATCTCAATAGTTATTATAGATAATATGATCACTAATAGGAAATGACAATATATCAGTTCTTTTTTTGTTAAAATTAATTTTATTATTTATAATGTTTACATTTGTTAAATGTAACTTAAACAAGTTTTGGAGAAGACTGTTGCTCCATACAGCTGATCCAACAAGTCATCTATTCTCGGCAGCGGATACTTGATGGTCAGCTTGTTCAATTGTCTATAATCAATAATAGTTGAGGGTTGCCATCCTTCTTCTTGACCAACAACACTGGAGCCCCCCCACGGTGAGGCACTTGGCTAAATGAATTTCTTCTCCAGTAGCTCTTCAATTTGCTTCTTTAACTCAACTAGTTCTGCTGGAGCCATTCGGTAAGGTGCTATTGATATCGGTCCTGCACCCGATACCAAATCAATAGAGAATTCAACTTCTCTCGACGGAGGTAAGCCTGGCACCTCTTCTGGAAAAACGTCCTGGAACTCCTCAATGACCGAACGGTTTCCTGCCGAACGGTCTCCTTCATTCACGTCCATGTGCGTCAGTATCAGGAAACACATGGCACCTTCAATGAGGTCCTCTCGGACTTGACCGAGCGTCAGGGATAGCTTCTTTTCTTCTCTCGGGAAAATCAACTTCTTCTTCCCACAATCAATAAGGATGTGATTCTAGGTTAATCAATCCATCCCTAAAATTACCTCTAAGTCTTGATGAGGCAAACAAATGAGATTCACCTTAAACTTGTACCTCTCTACCACAATAGGGCATCTAATGCACACGGTAGATGTTCTCACCTCTCCAACTGTTGGGGTTGGCACCACCAAATCAAGTTGCATCTCTCTCTCAGCCAAACCCAACCTATCAACGCATGCCTTCGAGATGAAGGAATGTGTTGCCCCCGAATCAAACAATACATAACAGGGAATTCCATACAACAAGCAAGTGCTAGTGATGAGGTTACCTGAGTTGGATGCTTCAGTTTCTGTTATAGCATACACTCGGCCCGCTGCCTGCGATCGGCCACCTCCCTGTTGGAATCTTCCAGCATTTGGTGGCCTTGAGAACGCTCGGTTTCCCATATTGCAATCTCTCCCCAGTGCCCGTTCTTGTTACACCGAACCCAGAACCGGGAGTTCCCTTGTTGAGGGCACTCGTTCTTGAAATGGGGTCCTCCACATATATAATAGCTCACGGCCCCCTGTTGACCGATCTGTCTTGCATAATTAATAGGCCAGACGACCAATCCAGACGGACCTGAGGATGGCATGGGCCGAGAGTAGGGAGTCTTTATGGAACCGAGATTGGTCCTAGAGAAGACAGGTCCTTTGCAGCTCGGCTGTTGTTGCTTCTTACGCCGCTCGGCTTCCATCATATTCTTCTTCAGTACCTTAGCCCTCTCCACTAAGGCAGGAAACTTCTAGATACAATGACTGACAAACACTGGTTTTAAAATCTTCTCTTAAACCATTTTCGAATTTCCGACATTGTCATTCTTCATCCATCTTCATGGTATAAAATCTCATTAGGTGTTTAAACCTATTGGCATATTCTGATACGCTCATCCCACCTTGCACTAGTTGAAGGAACTCCACCTCCTTGGCGAACCGAACGCTATTTGGGAAATATTCTTCATAAAACTTCTTCTTGAATATTTCCCATGTAATAGGGGTATGCTCGTCCTCCAGCAGCATCTTAGTACTATTCCACCAGTGACCGGCCTCTCCAGTCTGTAGATACTCGGTAAAAGCAAGTCGGTTTTCATCCCCACACCTCTTAGCATCATATATTCTCTCCATATCTCGCAGCCAATGGTCGGCCTCATCCGCACTGCACTTCCCAGTAAACTTTGTCAGACGGTGTTGCAAAAAGCTCTCCAAACTCCATTCGGTCTGGTTGTTTGAAGAGGAACCGAACGGTCTGCCGGTCTGCCAAACTACATCCCGCTCGTCATTAACTCCACCATTTGTCTCTGAGTTGCTTCCGCTGATGCACTAGCAGCCTCTAAGTTCTGCAGAGCGATCGTATTCTGTTGTGCTAGGGTGGCTTTCTACTGAGTAAGATTGGCATTTTGCTGTTGAAGCGCTGCTAGGACAGACTCCAACAAGTTGTTGTTGCTAGATGAGTCCCGATCGGTAGGCTGAGGAGGAGGTCTTGGAGCCATCTTTTGCTTTCAACAGAAAGAAAGATCCATCACTTATTATAAAAGGCTAGATTCTTCACTAACCAAACAGTTGAGTACACAACACAAGCATAGCATACTCCTAACCTACAGGCATTCTAAGGATAAAACTGCTCGGATACCATTAATGTAACATCCTAATAAATATATAGATGGAAAACTATAATTTATTCTAGGAGTTAACAAAAACAATAAAGGAGAACAGTGATGAATAAACAAGTAAAGAGAAAAGGAATAAGAAATTTCATTTGGAGCTTAAAACTGAACAAGAACAGAATATTCACATGAAGGCTGAATGATTTAAAATTCAACAATAATATCGAACGGCCTAATACAAAAGATATATCGAACGGTTTTACAAAAATAACAATAACCGAACAATATTCTACACATTACGAGAAATAGAAATCTAAACTAAGGACCGGACGGTCCTACACTATCCTCATGTTGATCGGTCTGCAGGGCGTCCTCCAACGTATCATCGATAACACTTTCTGCTCACATCCAATGGATAATCATTGCAATGAAGAGAACAACCGAACGGCCAAAACCAAACGGCAACATAAACATAACAGAAAAGATAAGGGTAAGCTTATGCAATTTAATTAATCCGACTCACATACATTTTAACATCAGAGTAATATGATCAAAACAATATCTCAACCATGCATTCATCATACAAGTGTAACAACTAAAACCCGAACGTTTAAAATTATCATAACTGCTCACTTAGACACTGTCCGGACTGTGTGAATCATGTAGCTCGACGTTTCTAGCACCCGGTGTAGTGTAGTAACTGACATTCACTCATCAGCTGCCACCCGAGGTTAGTCCTAAAACGATCATCTGGTCTTATGATTGCGGACCTCCTGTCATTCCCACACATGAATAACCTTTCTCTACATGAGAAAACGTCATCAAGGAATATCAGGAACGACAGCAGAGTCTGACCATGTTCATACTTTACCAATCATCACCAATCATGAGACATTCCTCCCTTGGAATTCTCCTACATAAATCAACCAATTTAACCCGAGTACACACTATCACATTCAGAAGAATAGAAAATGTTGAGGAGATGACCGAACGGTCAAATACTGAAGTTAAAACTGATTATTAAAGGATACTTTAGGAAGTGACCGGACGATCAAACATTGAGAGGAACCGAGTAGTATATAATTCAGACCAAATGACTCTAAAATCAAAAGAGTTCTCTCCAATAGGTCAGGTGCCAGTACAAGATCGAACACTCTTTAGGAAAACAAGTGTCAGTATAAGACCGAACACTTTTCCAAATAAATAATATTATAAACCGAGTACTTTAAGGATCAAATGCTAGTATAAGACCAAGCACTAAAATGACCAAATGCTAGTCTATGACCGAGCACTTCAAGACCGAGCACTCAATGTATGACCGAGTAAGTTGAAATTATGGAAATACTAGTCTATGACCGAGCATCTCCTAAGACCGAACGTTCAACAATAAATATTATTAACATAAAACCAAACGTTCTACAAGGAAGGAGAATTAACATAAGACCGAGTACTTTAATGACCGTCTGCGTAAGACCGAACGTTTTTAAGTAGATGGTTACAAATATACATACTAAAACCGAGAGGGAACTTCTTATCTTGTTTAAGTAGATGGTTACAAATATACAAATATCACTTTAAATACAGCCCCCAAAAACCGAACGACCCACTCCCTGCCTGCAACTTGTTTTCCACTTTCTGAAAACTCACATTCCTTCTGCTGCCACACAATTATCGAGGAGTGAGGAATTAAACGAATTGCACAGCTTGTCTTTCACTAACCTAGGGAATCCAGAAAGTGTGACACATGTACTCGAAAGAGTAGTAAATGGGGCGTGACATATTTGAGTATAATTTGATTTTAAAAATCAATGTTAATGTTATTTGTTTTCAATAATAGATATTAGTAGAGTTTATTTTTAACATTTATCTAATTTATTTAAGTCTCGATCTTCATAAGACAATATCTTTTCCACAAAGATTTGCTTTTTTTTTTAAAATTTTAGTCCAACCGACTTGTGATGAAAGAAGCCAATGTAAAAATAAACTTTAATCCGTGAATTAATTCCATGTATAAATCATATTAAGTTAAGAAACTATTAATTTTTTTAAATATCAATAAAATTAAACTCGAGTCTGCGAATTAAATATATTCGAGTTGAAATATAATTATTTATTTTACTTTTATTATTTTTTTAATAACTCTTTTATTATAATTATTTATTATTTTTAATTATATAAATTGATAATTTGATATTTTTAAATTCTAGAATACTATTCCATAATATTTAAATATTTTATATATTTAATTAATTTATTTGTTAAATAAATTATCAGTTTAATTTTTAATTATTATTTTTAAGACAATGTTTAGAAAAAAAATATGTAAACAATTTTATTATATTACTATAAAATAATAAATTGACTTAATTCACTTTAATTATATTATAATAAATATATAAACTAAATTGAAAAAATAAAATTCAACCCACTAATTCATCATTTTTAACTCAATTCATAATAAACAAATCTGTAAATTTGACATCTTACACAGACAAATATCCTATACTGCAACATTAATTATATCAACATAAACTATAAAGTTTATAAAATATAAATACTTAATAAATTATAAAATTGTTAATTGTAATTTGTTTAGATAGTTAATACACGAAATAATACATAATAATATTAGAATTTAAAATATAATAATAAAATATTTTTAACTTAGTTGATACTATTTAGAATTGTCTTAGTTAACAATATTTAGAGTTTAATTTAAAAGTCAAGCATCCATGATTTTAAAATCCTTACATAAACATAACACTATTAACACTTAATAACCTATAATTTTTATTTGTTCATGTTAATTTTTATCTTATGCTAAATACCTATTTTATTTATGTAAATAATAATTATTAACATCAAATTAATAAAAATTAAAATTCAAAAAAGTAGAAAATTACATTATAGTTCATAATATTAAATAATTTTATTTAAAATGTAATTTTCATCTTTGCTATTGTGTAATAAGTGTTTACTATATATTTGTTGATTTAATAAAAATAAAAAAGATTATAAAATAAAAGAGTTGGAGGCATATAGCTGCATTAATAGTACATAACTAAGGTCTCAACTTATCTCATCAAACTGGTTTTTTAGTTAATTCGGTTTAAAATCCAACAATTCATTATTTATGTTGTAATAATTTTATTTTAATTTTAAAAAGAGCATATCTAAACCTTTTAATTTTTTTCATAACGTTCAAACATCAAATAAAAGACAATCATTTTAAATTATTTTATATTTTAAAATAAAAATATTATTTTATTAGTGTTGGATGAATGATATTTTAGTGTATTGGACCAGTGGTCATAAAAAAAATGTAGTCTTCCTTTCTTTTTTTCATCCAATAATTTCACCATTGAGACTTCTTGTATCCCTTACCCCTTAATAATGACCATTTTAATTAACTAGAAAATGGCATAACAAGTATACATATTCATCCAACAACTTTGTTAGTTAATGTCTTGAGAGGAAGAGTTGAGAAATAGAATAAAGAATTCAAATTTTCTTTTTTTTTTCTTTAAATATCAACTACAATAAGCTATTTATAAGTGTTAATCGAGAGATTTAAACTTTTTATTAGACGTTTCTCTAATTAAAACTTCTAGAAATTTTTACATCCTTCACTAATAAAAACTTTCTTATGAGAAACTTATTAAACAATGTAGATATTTCTTTATTTTACTTTATTAACATTTGTTTTTCTTAATTTATTTTTTTTTTTCTCACCAATCTTTACTCTTAACCTTTAAAACTCTTTGATAAAAATATTTATAACTTAATCTTAAATTTTGAGATACTTAAACTTTATTACCTTTCTAGCTAGTAATGGATTCTCTTATGAAATAATATTCTGTGTCTATATATTTATTTCAATAATGAAATATCAGATTATTTGTCAGTATACTAGCTTGTGTGAACTTATTATCTATATGATTGAGAGGTGTATAAACTTTATCATACTCTATTCTATTCTTTTGCTTGTAGTCTTTTACAATAAGTTATGCTTTATGTTTTGTATCTTTCCACCTCTTTCGCTTTATTCTTTTTTGCCTTATGCATTCATTTTACTCTAATTGTCCCCACTTTTTATCTTTTATAATTTTCTAAAAATATCCAAAGAGTTATAATATATTTGAAGACGATATAATCAAAATTACAAATGACTTTATCATACATTTAGTAGATTTCACATATATTATGTATTTTTCTTGACTTTTCACTTGTATATTCTTCTTGGACACGAGACTTAGGTGATGAAGAGAGTGCATAAAGAATAAAGAATGGCATCGTGAATTGTAATTTCTTGATCTTCTCCTTCTTTTCCAAGATATGGAAGAAAATTGCAAGTCTTTTCTACTTAAGGTTCCAAGTTCCACATAGCTTCTTCATCAAACTCAATATTACAAATTACAATTTGAAGAAAATTTGAAGACATGCTTTGACAATGTAGATATTTCTTTATTTTATTTTAATAACATTTCATCTTCTTAATTTAAAGTTTTCTTCTTTACACTAATCTTTGTTCTTAACCTTTAAAACTTTTCAAACATTAATAGTTTCGTGAAAATATTTACAACTTAATCTTGAGTCTTGATATACTTGTTTCATTTCCTTTTTAATAATGAATTCTCTTATGAGATGATATTTTTGTGTTTATGTGTTTGTTTCATTCATGAACTATCAAATTATTTGTGAGTGTTTGTGTGGACTTATTATCTGTACAATTGACAGGTGAATAAACTTTATCATATTCTATTTCATCCTTTTACAACAAATCATGTTTTGTATCTTTACATCTCTCTGGTCGTATTCTTTTTTGCCTTGTAGATTCATTTTACTCCAATTGCTATATTTCTTTTGGGAATAGTTATTAATTCTCAAGAATCATTCTTTTTAGTTATATTGATCTCCTCTTCCATTACTTGTCTAAACCTTCTATCTTTCACAATTTTCTTAAAATCCAACTAGTTACAATCTATATTGGAAGGAAATATATCTTGTGTCTTTCTTGACTTTTAACTTGTACTTTTTTCTTGAACATGAAGGGGTGAATAAGGAAGAGGGATATCTTGAATTGTAATTTCTTGATATTCTCTTTCTTCTCCAAAATATGGAAGAATATTATAAATCTTTCCTTCTTAAGCTTCCAAGTTCCACATAGCTTCTTTATCAAACTCAACATCACAAATTACAATTTGTAGCCTTTAGAATGATCATCATAGCCAATAAAGACATGCTTGGCATTGGCACTTTGTCATCAAGCTTGCCAAACTTATTCTTGTCATCTAGTTAATGTCTTTAGAAACAGACATATTCTTGCCAAACTTGTGTTGCGTTATCTTCATCAACAGTTGTAAAATTCTGATACATTGAACTACGAATCACACAAAAATAAACTGACGAGATTATTTAGTGATGTGAGCAATGAAAGAATCCATTTCCATGCGAGAAACTCCACCTTCTTCCGCGGACTTATGGATGGCATTTTTAAGCCTCGCTGCTCTCTCTCTCATCTCATCACCTTCCTTTGTTTGCATCAACCTTCTCACACCGTTCTCAACATCTGATGCAGTCACCAAC
>NC_028358.1:4117118-4123919 GCF_000741045.1 Vigna radiata var. radiata | reverse complement strand
AAACAATAAACATAATTTTTATTAAAAAATAATGATTAAATAACTTGTTCTATAAAAAAAGTAATTTAGAGATACTCGGTCCAAGCATATTTTTGACTCGGTCTAAGAGTAAAACACTTCAATAATTTAAATATGTTCCAACAGCACTGACACCATAGGAATTTTAACAGTCAGCTATCAAACAATAACACAATTACAACAACCACGCAAACAAATTCCATTAAATCACTAATTCTAATTTAAAATTGGAATAAAGTTTTTAGTTATAAAGAATTATGTTAATTTATAATTTATTTAAATTTTAATTTATATTAATATTATTAATATTTGTGGTAGTTTACATTAGTTTAATATTTAAATTTATTTAAGTTAGAGTTAGGTATATTAGTATAATTTAATTTTAAAAATCAATGTTAATGTTTTTTATTTTCTATAATAGATGCTTGTCTAATTTATTTTTAACATTTATTTAAGTTAATGTCCATTTAACTTATACAAATACAATATTTTTAATATTTATTTAGTTTTATAATTTGTATTTCTTCATCATTTAAAACAAGAATTATAGATAAATATTATTTTAAAAATTAAAATTTAAATATGGAAAAATATAATCGTGTGTAAACGTAATTTACATAAACTCCCATCTCCACTCTCAATTGTTCCAACTAGTTCCTGGTTAGTCCTTTCTCATTTTCCTTCAGATAATGCACTCTTCGTTAATCATTGTTTTGCGTTATATCGAAAGATAACACCAATTGTTCAGAACCAATTACTATATCATTCCACAACAAATTTGAAAATAGCATGGTTAATTTTCCAACAATTATTGTCACATATATATAATATATAATTCAATAAACAAAAAAGAGTGTACTATATAACGGTCAGATAAATTTAAAATCAAAAGATTTTATCAAAAAATGTTTAGAGGATCAGTCAATCTTAAGTGGGAATTAAGATTAAAGATGGTTACATTGAACTCATGGTTATTATCAATTAGGTTATAATTAGGTCGATGTTAAGTCCATTTCTAAATCTATAAATACATATTTGAAGTATTATAGTGGGTTTGATGACATTTAATACATATTTATTGTTAAAACTGTCAAATCTTTACTCACTTTGGTATCATAGTATTTTCTGTAAATAATTTTCAAGTCTAATCAGACTGTGACAAAAATAAAGTGAAAAAAAAAAAATGACCCGTACAACTAAGTCATCAAACATCATCAAAGACATTATTATTGTAAATATTAAACATTTTAAATTTTACATTTTTATATGTTATCAGTTTTTTTTATTGTTTTATTTAATCTTGATTTGGATTATATCTCAATTTGGAACATGAGTTGTCGTCGCTTATTTTCTTTTTAGTTAGATGTTATTTTTGATTTAGATTTTTTAAATTTGAATTAAGTGGAGTGTTGGTATCATGTGGTCAAAATTTTATTTTCATTGATTTAAATCTCATTGCAATTCACACATGATGCAGAAAAAATTGGAAATAAAATAGAAATATACATTTTAATGAAAAAAAAAAAATACATAACTATATGTAATTCATACAACATGACTTCCAAATTACTTTACGAGTAACATTATTATGTATGAATAATTCTTTTTATGTAAATTTACCTACACCTATTATACATATTAAATTTTTTTCATATAATTTGTAGGTAATATTCAAATACTTACATATTTTATAGCTTATTTACGAATTTTTATCCATGAGAAGAAAATTATTTTTTTGTTATAAATATGACGCCTATCTTCTTATTATATAAGTAACAATTATTAACATCAAATTAATAAAAAATAAAACTGAAAAGAAAAGTTGAAAATTACACTATAATTCATAATATTCAATAATTTTATTGAAAATATAACTCTCATATTTCCTCTTGTGTAATCAATGTTTTTTATTTCTATGTAGATTTATGAAAATTAAAAAATTATAAAATGCAAGAGTTGAGGTTCGTAAAATTAAATTAAATTAGTTTTAACCTCCAACCATTCTTTTATATATATATATATATATATATATATATATATATATAATTAATATTGTAATAATGAAATATATTAGATTATTAGATATTTTATTTTTATGTTTTATTTTAGTTATTTTTTATTTATATTTTGAACTTAATTTATATTTCTTTTATTATAAATAAATTATTTTATGTGTATATTCAATTTAAGGAGAATTAATCCTATAGATGGTTTTTATTATATTAAACATGGAAAAAAATTTCATTGTCTCTAGTCATTACAACTGTCATCATTGTTGTTAAAGTAGCCATGTCATTGTCACTGTTGTCGAAGCATTAGTTTCGACCAACGATCACACAATTATTTTTGTCTCGGTCAGGCAACCGCAACGTTACAAAGATCACTACCATCGGAGTCCAAACACGTTTTCCTTGCACAAATCACAATCCACTTTTGTCATCTTTTCTAGTCACTCGTAGCAACGCATGTGTCTTCGTCTTTGGCGTCAATCACCTTTATTGGACTTGTCGCTACCTCCTCTCCCTAGATTTAGTCTTGTTCAATAATTTGGTATGACTTGGTGTGAGACAGATCATTCAGTCTTTTATTTTGTCTACTTCATAGTATATGTTGATGACATCTTTTTACATGAAGTGACAATCATGGCATCTCTAAAATGAAACAACATCTTTGCAACCATTTTCAGACCAAAGATCTTGGCAAACTTAGATATTCCTTGGGTATTGAGGTGGCAAAATCCAATGACGGTATCCTTATATCTCAAAGGAAATATGCATTGGATATTTGGAGAAAACTCGATTGATGAATTCAAAATTTGTTGATACATTCATGGATTCTAATACTAAACTTCTATCAAAATAGAGGGAGTCTATGTGAGACCCCAAGCAATATAGAAGACTAGTTGAAAAATTAAATTATCTTACAATTACATGTCTTGACATTTCCTTTGCAATTAGTGTGGTAAGTCAATTCCTTAATTTCTCGTATAAAGATCATTGGAATGCAATTATCCATATAATAAAGTACATTAAAGGATCTTGTAGAAAATGGTTGTTATATAGTTCCAATAACCATACAAGATTGGTTTGTTATTCAGATGTTGATTAGACATGATTTCCTTCTGATAGAAGATCTACATCCAAATATTGTGTCTCCATTGGTGGTAACTTGATCTCTTGAAAAAGCAAGAAACAAAGTGTTGTAGCAATATTTAGTGCAAAAGGAGAATATAGATGATCTAGATCGTACCCGAATCAAATTTAATGTTCAATTAAAAAGTGTAGTACTAGGAGAATGACCCCTAGGTCATTTCTCAAGGACCAAACTTTGGTTCAGGAATTAGATCAAACACATAGTGAGGGGTTGTGACAGTTTTGTGAACAAAATTAAACTAACTAAAGCACAAATTCAAGCACAGAATTAAAGAAAGGTTGGTGCTAGCTCGGTTGCACATTTTTCCAATCCTAGATTTACAACAAATATCCAATCATATATATGACCCTTAATCCAACACAAAATAGACAACTAAGTGAAGTCTAAAACGGTCTTCATAAAATGCAAATTAAGCAAACACACTCACACAAATTCATCAATTATGCACACACACAATAATCAACTAACTAAAATTATTATGCTTGAATTAGACCACTAATCGAGGACCAACTGCACAGAACACATTGCATTTATGCAAGGCACATAAAACATAATCACAATTAAGCTCTAATAGTATGATGGAAACCTCTAACACCTAACTAATCACCAACCCGCAAAATTAAGCTTCCATAAACATCATGAATTCAATTTAGAACTGGAAAACGAAATGCATAAGCTGGAAAACGAAATGCACAAACTGAAACAAAATCAAAATGCAATAAAACGAAATGACAAGGAAATTGAATGGGCAGAATCTAAAATGCAAGCATAAGAGAAGAAAACAGAATGGAAAATCGAAATTAAATTCTAGAATTGAAATTGCATGGAAACTAAAATGAAAACCTAAAACCCCAAATTGAGGGAGTTTTCCAAAGCTAGAAAACGTAAAATGAGAGAGTGAGAGAATGTTTTGCCCCCGTTGGGTCCTAAAACCCTAGTCCTAGGTCAAACCACAAACTGGGCCTTTAGTATATTGACCCAACAATGGCCCAATGGACCAAATCTGCCCAAAAAAATACACAAAATGAATTTACAAGTGAATTAAATCTAAAACGCCTATGTGGAGAGTGGTTGTTGACGTTCTTGCTTTCTTGAAGTCCCAAAATAATATTCCAAACAATTCCCTTCAATTAATAATCCAAATAATTAACCTTGGATAATTCAAATTAATTAAAATAAGAATTACTAATCAAATTAAACCCAAATATCAAAACTGAGAAAATACTGGACAATTAAACACAATTCCCTAATCAAATGTAGTACAAAGAGCCAAGTGAATAGTATAAAAATATTGATTCATCAATAGAGCTATAATTTCAGTCACTTGTGAACTTGTTTGGCTTAAGCAATTGTTTAGAAAATTATAATTTGGATATGTCATTCAAATTATACTTATACGTAACAATCATATTGCTCTTCATATTAGTTATAATTTTGTTTTTCATAAGAAGATCAAATACAATGAGATTGTCTGTCATTTCATTCGAGAGAAAATTCTATCTAGAGACATCAAGACCAAATTTGTTAATTCAAATGATTAGTTAACAAATATTTTAATTAAGTCTTTGTGGGATCGAAAATTGATTATGTATAACAAACTTTACATAGGATACACCAAGGGGGAATGTTGGACATATTAGATTATTAAATATTTTATATAGATATTTTATCTTTAGTTAGTTTACTATTACTTCTTATTTATATTTTGGACTTAACTCATATTTTTTTATTATAAATAAAATTTCTTATGTGTATATTTAAGGGAGATTAATCTCATATATAATTTTTATTATATTAAACTATAATATATAATTTTTCTTTTCATAAGAAGATCAAACACAATGAGATTATTTGTCATTTCATTCAAGAGAAGATTGTATTTGAAAACATTAAGACCGAGTTTGTTAATTCAATTGATTAGTTAACGGGATCGAGAATTGATTATGTTTATTGTATTAAACATAATAAATAAAATTTCTTATGAGTATATTTAGAGGAGATTAATCTCATATATAATTTTTATTATATTAAACTATAATAATTATATATATATATATATATATATATATTCTTTTTTATTATTTTTATGACATTTCAATGTCAATTAAAAAAATAAGATACTTAATTTTTGTTTTTGAATAATTCATTTTAAATTATTTTATATTTTAACATAAAGATATTATTTTGTATGAATGGTCACTTTAATAGATTCGTAGTTAGCATAAAATGGAGTGTTCCTTTCTTATCACCAATAATTTCACTATAGGTGCTTCTTACATGCTTTACGCCTAAAAGTTGACCATTTTAATCAATAACTATGAAGTACAACTTTCAAACTCATGAACAAAAGCAGTGATGTTTCTATAAAACTGGAAGAGTGTTTCTCCCTACACCTCACCTCCTTCTTCCTGCACCTCCAAAATTACTCATTTGTCCTTCCTTTAATAAATTTAAAGCATAATTAATGATTATTTAATTATATTTTATCCTCCCTGCACCCCACACTCCCTTCGTGTTCACTTGCATCCCAAAATAAACAAACCGCACTTTGAAATGCAGTTAAGAGGTGCCGCACTTTTAAAGGGTGGCGCATTTCGAAATGCGGTTAAGGGATGCCGCATTTCGAAATGCGGTTAAGGGGTGCCGCATTTCGAAAGGCGGTTAAGGGGTGTCGCATTTCGAAATGCGGTTAAGGGGTGCCGCATTTCGAAATGCGGTTAAGGGGTGCCGCATTTCGAAATGCGGTTAAGGGGTGCCGCATTTCGAAATGCGGTTAAGGGTGCTGCATTTCGTAATACGGTTAAGGATGCTAAAATTGGTTATATTTTCACCATTTTCTCTTCTCAATATATTATCTATCAATTTATACATATAGACAAATTTTCCTGGTATTCCTATACTCATGGGTCTGAAATTTAAAAAATAAAGTATCAAATAATTCTTTAAAATTAAAATATTATAATTTTAATTTTTAAAATATGCATCTTATTATTAATATTTTAAATTTCATAATCATTATTATATGGAAAAGAATAACAGAAAATGAACATTAATTGCTTAAAATGCAAACATGAAAGCAAATATCAATTAGTGGGAACTAGAAGCATTAATTTCACCTTTATATATTTTTCTATGCATCTTCATATTAAAAAAGTCCAATTTTACAGTTAAAAATAAGGGGTGCATTTTTTAAAATTAAAATTTTGAAGTGCGGCACCCCTTAACCGCATTTCGAAGTGCGGTACCCCTTAACCGCATTTCAAAGTGCGGTTGGTTTATTTTGGAGGTGCATGTCTCTTCTTCTTTCTCTCCATCACCCCCACCAAGTATCACCACGACCAACAAGCACCACCACACCACAGATTAGAATTAGAATTAGAAATAGTAATATATAAGGGAGTGTAGGGTGCAGGGAGGATAGAATATAATTAAATAATCATTAATTATGCTTTAAATTTATTAAACGAAGGACAGATGAGTAATTTTGGAGGTGTAGGAAGAAGGAGGTGAGGAGCAGAGAGAAACACTCAAACTGGAACAACTCTTTCAAAATGGAATAACAAGTCAGCATATCCATCCTACAGCTTTGCTATGTAATGTCTTTAGAAAGAGAAATATTCATGCCAAACT
>NC_028358.1:4098005-4115678 GCF_000741045.1 Vigna radiata var. radiata | reverse complement strand
CAGTGGAAACATAATGAACTGGTATGTTGTGTGATGAGATAAGGTTTGAGAGATGCAGAAGCTGATTGAGATGGCCTTGTGCAGAGAAAGGTATCAGAACCACTGCTACGTGTTTTTTCTGAGCAAGATTTTCTCCATTGGAAGCCATGACCAGGAACTTAGAAATTCTGTTATTCAACTTTGGCAACGAAACTCAGCAAAAGATGAGGCAGGGTAGTTGGGTAGAATGATGTTTAGGTGTCTACAGGAAATTACAGAAATAATATTTTGACGCATCAAAATTTTACTTTGACTTGATACTATCTTTCTTTATTTTTTATTTTATATCTTTTTGAAAAGTTTACTAAATCATTTTATCTTTTAATATGTCTTAAATAAATATAAATATCAGTTACTCAATTGTTATTTTGTAAAAGGATAATGATATTTTAACAATATTTAAAATGAATTCAAAGGATAAAACTGGAACTATCTTTTTTATTTATTTATGAACCTGAGTTGGCAATAATTTTTCTTATTTATCTCACATTTTAAAATCCAGTCTAGTTTTGCTTTTCTATTTTAATAATTCAATATATGTCTTTTGTCTTCTAAATTTGTTTTTATTTCCCAATTTCCGACACTATAACAACATATAGTTATTTATATAGGTTTGAACAAATATGATAGCTTTTAGTCTTTTTAATAGTATTTAAAAACTACAAAATGTAGTTTTTGTTTTGTAGACCACTGTCAATCTTAAAATCATATTGGGAATGGGTTATTTGATAGTGAAAAATATGAATAATAGCTTATAACAAGGCTTAAGTATTTGATAAATTTGAAAATGTTTAATTGAGATTTTAATAAAATTTTATATATATATATATATATATATATATATATATATATATATATATATATATATATATATATATATATATTAAGTATTATTAAATATTTTTGTTAATTAAAAATGTTTACTAATTATGATCTGTCATAATATTTATGAATTTTTTAATTCTAATATTTTGTAATTTTATAATTTTATATTTTAAAATTTAATCTTAATTTTAATATTAAATTTACAAGTTGTAAAAATATATAACAACTATAAAAAAATGACTAACTTGTGAGCCGCACGATGGCTCATGGTGGGACATCTGGTTGGAGAGGATAAGGAGTCGCAGGAGACACCGAGGCAGTGAAGAGGAACTTCATGTTGTCGTCGGAGTAGAGAGAGCTTCTGAGCAGCCACGACTAAAAGGACCTATGGCGACGACCCTCCAAATCCCAGCGGCAAGGAGCAACGGTGGTTGGGAACAGCGTCAAATGGAAAACGCAACGACGGAGGAAACCATCATATTATTCTGTTTTATTTTATATTATATTATCATATTCTTATGTCTGGACTCCTGCAAAATTCATTTTGAAACGAAATAGAAGTGTTGTAAAATGGCAGATTAGCATCAAATGCATCCCATAAGTTGCCAGACAATGTCTCAACAAACAGAAAAGCTTTCATACCAACTATGTTTAACCCTATTCAACTGGGAACTACAGCATACTACTATCAGCCCATCGGAGACTATTTAGTGATATGGGCAATGAAAGATTTCATTTCTCCACCTTCATCCCTTGATATTTGGAAGGCCTTTTTCAGCTTCACTGCTCTCTCTCTCATCTCATCACCTTCCCTTGTTTGCATCAACCTTCTCACACCATTCTCAACAACTGAAGCACTAACCAACGACTTCCTCTGCGACCAATCTTTCACAACCAATCCAACCTTCAGTACCTCTGTCACAAAAACTGCGTTTCTCGGCTGGTCAGAGTGCATAGGCCATGTTGCCATTGGCACCCCCAGGGATATGCTCTCTAAGCACGAGTTCCATCCACAATGACTCATAAAACCCCCTGTTGAAGGGTGGCTCAGAATTTCCAATTGGGGTGCCCAATCCCTCACAACCACCCCCAAGCCGTTCACTCTCTCCTCGAACCCAATTGGAAGATCAAGTTTTTTTGCTTCATTTTCATCAAAGATGTCTCCTTTATCAGCATCTCTCAGCACCCAGATGAACTTCTGCTTGCTTTGTTCTAACCCAGTTGCAACCTCATGGATCTGTTCCACTTTCAAAGTTGTTGTTGTCCCAAAAGACACGTATATCACTGAATCTGGTTCTTGTTTATCAAGCCACTCCAAGCATGGGTGCCTTACTTTAGATTCTTCCTTCTCAACGGCCAAAGGGTTCAAAGGCCCAAGAGCCCAGACCTTCTTGCCGCTTTCGATATCCTCCAGCAACTTAATATAAGAACCTTCAATGGCCCTGCTTGTGTTGTAGATGTTTCCATCGCCGATTTTGAGTAATTCAACTTGTTCAGTAATGAAATCAATGAACTCGGTGGGAAAACATCCTTCAAGAGAAGGAAATTCCGGGACACGGACTCCATTAAGCGAAGGCTTCCCCATTTCCTCCCAAAAGTAAAGGAAGTTGGTAAAAGCACATGTGCTGTGAAAAGTGTAATTCTCAGTATTTGGCATGGTTGTGGCATCTTGTACCACTGATCCCATGAGGAAGTCATAGATGACTATAACCCTTTTGGCTTCCGAGGAGAGGGATTGAAGCATTTTCCTGACAGGCTCTCGAAGATGCATGGAGGCCTCAAAGGAGGGAATTAGATGAGATGGGAAATCAGTTTCTGAAGTGTTTGAGTTGGGAGAAGGGGAAACAAAGGTTGGAACATCAAAGGCATGGAAATGAATGTTAGAAATGGANTNGTGNTGNCNAAGTGTNGCTTGGCGAATGTGANNGNCAGTGGAAACATAATGAACTGGTATGTTGTGTGATGAGATAAGGTTTGAGAGATGCAGAAGCTGATTGAGATGGCCTTGTGCAGGGAAAGGTATCAGAACCACNACCACTTGGTTTTTCTTAGCAAGATTTTCTCCATTGGAAGCCATGACTAGGAACTTAGAGAAACTATTAGGATTTCAAAGTATCTGTGCCTTGTGTTACTAAGGCTGCATGTCCACACATTTATATAATGATAATGATATTTTGAAAACACTTTTTAATAATTTTTCTTTTTATAATGGGATAGGTGTCATTATTTCGTTAGTTTATTTAAATTTATATTTAAAAAATATTTAAAACAGATCAATAACAAACTGTCAGGTATGTTTTATAAAAAAGTTGTTAAAAAAATACTGTTAAAAAATGTTTTTCTTTTATAAAACCCATTATCAAAAACAAAAAAACACATTGTTTTCAATATAAATAAATTATAATTATAATTATATACATAATATCTAATATTAATATTAATATTATTAGTAGAAAAGACAAAAATATATGCGAATAAATTTTCTAGTAAATAATTGATATTTACGTATACTTATCATTTGTGGACATGAAATAAGAAATATTTTAATATTTGTTTATAAATGAATTAAATATTATATCATTTATAAGTATGTTATTTATTATTTGTAAATAATTAAATTAAAATTTAATTTATATTTTTAAGTTAAGTTTAATTAAAATTAAAATTAATTTATATTTTACCATATTAAATTTAATTAAAATTAAAATTATATTTATATTGTATTTTATATTTTCTTTTATAATTTTATTTAGATTTTAATTTAAAAATTATAAAATACTTTTTAAAATATTATACATGTAGATAATTTTTAAACAAATATCGGATACATAACCTAACAAGATAAATAATCGATAATATTTTTTTATTATACTTCGAATATTGAATAAGTAAATGTATATGGCCGATTTATTGAAGTTTCTATTGATGTTTAAAATAATAGTTATAGAGAATGAGACGATAGTATGAAAATGAATTTGAAGGATGGAAACAAGAAACAAAATATGGTAAAACGTGTCCGATGTTTAAAATACTAGTTTTAGAGGATGGGATGATATGTAGTATATGAAAATGAATTTACAAAATATACTAACTACGTTAATAAGTTAAAAATGTAATTACTTAGTTCTTCAGCAATAATATTTTGGGTTAAATAAATATATTTAAATATATAATTATATTTTAGGCTTATAACAGATAAATTAAATAGTGACAAATTATTTATAAAGATTAATTAATAATTTAATTTTTATATTTAGATTTCTTTTCATTCATTTCTTAAATACAATTAATGTCGTATGAGTGTTAAAATTTAAAAGGTATAACGTGTCTAATTAGACAAGTCTCAAAATAAGAGATAATTAAAATTTAAATTTTTTAAAACTATTTAACATAAAAACTATAAATTAACTCTATTTTAAAAAAAATTAACTCTATTTAAATAAAAAACGAAATTACCCATTAAACTTATTTATAATTAATAATTTTTTTCTAGAAAAATGTTAAAATTTTATTAATAAAGTTAAAAATAATTATAACAATAAGATAATTATAAATATAAAATAACATAAATAATAATAATAATGAAATTATAATTCTTAATAATAATAAAACTATAATTTATTATTTAATTAAAATTATTTCATAATATTATGTTATAATTTTTATAAAAATTTATTATATCGATCAAATAACTCTCATCAAACTTTCACTCACCTTTTATAAAAAAAAAAAACAATTATTTTCTTTTCACCTTTTCTTCTCTTAATTTAAACAAGTTTAATTTTTATCCCTTTTATTTTTCTTTTTATTTCATCCTCTCATGTTCATGTACGACTCAATTCAAACAAACGAAACCTATCCTCTCAAACTTCATCCATCACTCAATTCAAACAAACAAAACCATTACAATAGAGTAAAAGATAGGGCACAGGAAATGAAAAAAGGAAAATATTTTTTTAATAATTTTTTTATAACATTTTTACAATAATCGTTGATTAATTCGTTTAAATATACATATCAATAAAATAAAACAGTAATTCATAATCTATTATAAAAATATTTATTAGAAAAAGTTATTAAAATATGATTATCTGTGAAAAAATTTATACCATCAGAATAATTGGATTTTGTATCATAAAATTTATTTTATTCATTTTATAATTTCAAAGTTTTCCATAAATTAAAACTTAAATAAAACTCTCATCTTACCCATGACGCATTAATTCAAAAAAAAAAATGAATATGTTATGAAGGAAGTGTATAAACATGTTTTAACAAAACTCCTCCACTCAGTTAAAAACTAGGCTTTCAACAAGTTTCAAAATTCAGTTAGGGTGTGTTCTTTTGAATGAATTTGAGGGAGATGATTTGGGGGAGATGATTTAAGTGGATTTGAGGATAATTATTTTGTTGTTTTTTTGAGTGGATTTGTGGGTAATTGAGAGTGGATTTGAGGGTAAAGTTTGTGAGAATTAGTGTAGGATTTGATTGATTTGACAGATTTAAAAAATTAGTTTAATTAGTAGAAGTTAAAAATTACCAAAATACCCCCAGTAATTAAATTAATATAAAATGTTATTTTTGAATGTTATATTTAAATGATTAAATGTTAATAAAGAGATTAACTTTATATAAAGTAAAAGTGGTAAATAAAAAAACACTTAAATCAATAAATTGTCTCGTTTCATTAAATTGTATAAGAATTGAACTTAAGTATTGCTGCTGTAGGGCGTGTTGTTACAAATACAATACAACATAGCTCTCAAGAATTGCAATGAAATTTAAAGAATTCAACATTGAAAGATCTCTCTAATTTCAGATTTGGAAAATGGAATAAAATAAAATTGGTATATTCAGAAATTATATGCGTTCCATATTCTCGAGATGTAAGTCAGGATATAATAGTAGTGGCTCATGTCAAACATGTTAATCAGACTCCTTTCTTCTTTTGGTCTTTTGTAGATTTGATCTCCTTAGTAAGCATTTTTGGCGCTATGGCCATAGCCATTAACTCTTGGAAGAGCAACTTACACGCGTAAGGGATGTAAACCTGTATGGACAATAGAAAGCCAAAGATTTTAGCACAAGGAAAACCTTGGACTTTGACTATACAAGAAGATAAGATAATGATCATATTCACCTGAACGATGTCCGTTTTGTTCTTACACCCCCTGCACTCGAAAGAATTCTTCTTGAGATTTGCAATGGCTATCAACCCACAGCGCTCACACACATGGACCCTGTATGCATCACTTTGATCAAACAATCTCTCCTTTAGGAAGTGAGCAGCTCCATGAGCAATCNTGCAGTCTCGTTCCATCTCTCCAAATCGGAGACCTCCATCGCGTGAGCGTCCCTCAGCAGGTTGCCTTGTGAGGATCTGCACAGGACCTCATCCAAAGAACCGGAAAACNGCCGCCTGGAACCGGATATGCGAAACTGTATCCGGATACGCCTCATTCGCAAATGATGAACAACCTGGATCCGGATACGCTAAGACTGTATCTGGATACCGTTCCTCCACAAAATCTTCGAAAACGATGGATCCAGATACGCTTTCTCTGGATTGGAATACATCACGGCTTCGTCTTCTTCATCTGCAAAAACCACAAGCCACAAACATTATCTCAGCACAAGAAAAGCTCCTACTCTCCACAGCTCTCCACCGNTGCTACTCTTGACCACACACAGTGCAATGGACTGAAAAGGAAGCTGCAAAATCACATGCGCAAAGGAATAGTGNGCTCTCGTGAAACCAGTGCATTTTATTTTATGCTTTCCCAGTTCCTGTTGCCTTCACATTTTGATTTTTTAATATTAACGTTAATATTTAATATTATGGTTTTTGAATATTATGAAAGCTGCATATTTACATTGAAGGGTATATAAGTATTTGGTTATAAATCAGCGCAAATCTTCTCATTTATGCGAGATGGCTTAAACAGTAGAATTTTCACAAATCATGGCTTTTCCATCTTCTGTAATCAGCAGAAGCGAACACGGTTAAAACGTAAATCATCGCTCGCAAATTCGCTTGAACAGTAAAATCTGTTCAAGCGAACACACGCTTAATTTGAGAATCAAGTGGTTGGAAAACTTTATTTTTTTGAAATGTAATTTTGAAAAGAAAATATGTTAGTTTTGAACTCAATTTCTTTATTTAATTTAAACTTTAAGAAAACTTATTTGTAAATTTGGTTTTGGTTTTAAACAAAAATATTTTTTAATTACTATTATATTAGTGTCTTGATTAGTTCAATTGTAACTTGAAAAACCTATCAAACATAAAATTAAATATCAATGGTCTTTAGAAAAAAATCAACATAACTAGGGATGATAAACGAGTCGGATCGGACGTGGATAATGTCTACTTCTATCCAATTTGTAATAAAAAAGTTTCATGCGTTACTTGTAAATACTCATTTAAAAAATATCGCGAATATTTTAAAACTCGTATATACTTGTGAATACTCGCGAATATTTAAAAAAAAAATATTTTATAAATTTTTAAAATAAAATATAAATAGTATACAAGAGAAAATATAAAATATAATATAAATTAAAATAAATATAAATTAAAATTTAATTTTAATTAAATTAAAATTTAATTTTAATTAAATTAAATTTAATAAAATATAAACTAGTTTTAATTTTAAGTAAATTTAACTTAATAACATATAAATTGAATTTTCATTTTAATTTTTTGAGATAATTAATATTCATAAATACAGATAATATGATTATGATATCCAATCCGTCTAGTAAAATACTCCCTATCCACCACTTCTAAATAATAAATATATTAACTATCTATTGCAAGTTTTATATATAGATACCTACGGACACAAGTACTCATCGTCGTGAATATTTTTCACATGATTTCTTTTTAAAATTAACATTAACAACATTTGGAATATATCAAGTGTCAAAAACTCTAAGGTATATATGTCAAACCGTTTTAAAGTGTTATGTCGAAATTTGAAAGATGTTGCATGTCATACGACTAGTATCTTAAGTGAAAAATAATCCAAATGATAACTCATTATACTTTTCAAATGATATTAATGTCAAATTAATCGAAGATTAAATTTATATAAAATTTACTCTCAGTTAAGTAAAAGAAAATATAAGGAATAAATTGAATCATTTGATTAAATATAAAATCAAATTACTAAATAATTAAAATTTATTGAGATAATAAAAACCAATGAAATCTCATCTATCTATAAACCGATCTAACACCATTTTTAATTTAAAATTTCAAAACAATAAAATTATAGACGTTTTATTTTATAAAAAATTAAAAATTCTTATATTTATTCAAAGTGAAACTTATACTTACCTTTAAATTATTAATATGGTTAAGTGTATACCCAATAAATCGAAGTCAAATTTATTGGATCCTCTCTCACGTATTATCATATTCTTCATAGTTTGAAACATTTGATCTCAATGTAAGAAAATATAATGAAACTATATAAAATGATAATCATTGCTGCAATAAGCATTACCAACACTACCACTTTCAATGGTGTCATTATTTTCAGCACCCCACCACCATTAAAGTTTACCTTTTAACTAATTTTAACATGATAAAAAAATCTTTAAAAGAATTTATTTGAAACAAAAACGATCTTAAACTAAAATCTCATTTTTTTTTAAATTATAAAATATTAGAGCTAAAATCTCATTTTTTTTAAATTATAAAATATTAGTTTTTAAAAATTTTAACAGCTAGAAACTATCCAAATTGGCACCTTATAACTGGAATTTGGCTCACTAAATAAGTACAATTAATTTAAACTAAATACAATCGAAAGAATGTTATCATAGTCTACATTGTATTAGCATAAATTTTCTTTAGAAGATAGTGAAATAAATAAATACGAAGAAACAAAATAATATAAAATTTATTATAGTTCACAAAGATATTATCTAACTGATTAGGTATAGGGGTTGAGGATCGGTTTCTCTTATTTTGTTGTGACGTCCTGAATCTTGAACCTCTCTCCGATCAACTGGTTGTTGTTCTGGTGCTGATAAGGTTGACCTGCAAAAAATATTCGGAAGTCAGATATGTTTCTTAATGAGCTTAGGAAAGAAGGTCATGAAAATGTATATTTTACCTTGGCATCAAACCTATATTTATAAGCCTCGTAATGACAATTAGATCAGATCCATTAATTACCTATTAATAACTATTATTATTTCCATCAACTATCCATTATTGACTACTATTGTTATTGATTACCCTTTAATTACCTCAATGGTTGTCTTTATCGATCGGCTACTGAGTTATTAACTACTCGCTCGCCCGGTCCATTAGTCGGACAATTAGTCATACAGTACACTGGTCCCTCAAGCCTAAGCAACTTCTTTGAATAGAATTGCGCAGAGATTATTATGAACTTGAGAGAGATCGTTTGCATTGTATTAGGGGGTCTGTTTTTCGATGCATTTTATGTCTTTGTTCCTTACTTTCTCTGTTTTGCCTAACCGTTTGAGCTTGAGGAGTGCACTTGAAACATTCCTTAAACCGTATAAGTTACGATGCAATGAGAATTCACTTTAGAACGTTCCTCATCAATCAATGAGTTTTAGGAGTTCACTGGGAACGTTCCCTAGGTCGCATAAGTGAAGATGCAATGAGAGTTCACTTTGGAACATTCCTTACCGATTGATGAACTCCAGGAGTTCATTGAGAAAGTTTCCTAGGCTTCATATTATGATGCAATGAGAGTTCACTTTGGAATGTTCCTCATCGATCAATGAGCTCTAGGAGTTCATTGGGAACGTTCCCTAGGTCGCATAGGTGAGGATGCGATGAGAGTTCACTTTAGAACGTTCCTCACCGATCGACGAGCTCTAGGAGTTCACTGGGAACATTCCCTAGGCCGCATAAATGGAGATGCAATGAGAGTTCACTTTGGAACGTTCCTCACCGATCAGTTGCTCAAAGTTGACCAAGTGTTTAGTATACACTGAAGAAAAATAACAATTCGAATTTGAACACTTAGAAAAAAAGTGTAGTCAATCAAACCAACGCATTTATAAGTTTATACAATTAATATCAAGCTACCTTAGACTATAATGCCAGATGGTCGAACAGGCGAGACCAAACATCTAATCTTGGACGCCTAAAATGGCCAAGATGAGGAAGTCAGATTAGGTAGTGTCATGGGTGAGTTGTAGGTACTTAGTGTCCTCCAACTTGAACAAAAGAATAGCGGAGAATGTTGATCATGACCAAAGAGGACCTTGATTCTCTCATCTTCGTCACCTACGATGAAGACCTGGAGAACATGATCAATGAGTATGACCGCACCGTCACCATTGCCACCTCTTTGGGCGCCAGAATGTTTCTGTATAGGGGTCGATGATCAGTTTTCATTGTTTTGTTGTGAAGTCCTTAATCTTGAATGTCCGTCTGACCAGTTATTATTCTGGTGTCGATCATGTTGATTTATAGAAAACACTCTGACGTTCAAATTAGATATATTTCTTAATAAGCTTAGAAAAGCTAGGTCATGAAAAAGTGTATTTTACCTTGATATCATACATGTATTTACAGAACTCAAAATGACAATTATATCATACTCGTTAATTATCCATTAAAAGTTGTTATTATTTTCATTAACTACCATTAATGATTCTTATTGTTATTATTATCCTTTAATTACCTAAACACTTATCCTCACTAATCTATTAGGGAGTTGATAACTATTCGTCTGGCTAATGCATTGGCCGGACAAATAGCCATACAATTCAATAACTAAAAGGTATACTTAAATATATAACAAAATAATCACAAATCAGGCAAGAGTCCTCAAAATCAGGAACTAAATACAATAAGACAAACAAGAAAACGAAAGATGAGAACAACACAATTTGCATTGTTCAACTATAAGATGGTGACATCAACGAGAGAATACAGTTTCCCTGTAAAATAGGCATACAATAGATATATTCCTTATTCTTGGCCTTTTTGTGTTCAATAATAGACACCAACAAATCCAAAGTCGTACACTTTATTTTTTTATCATAACTAGTCTCATAATGCCGGTGCATACACAAGGATTTTTTTTTATTAAGAAAAATAATATATAATGTGTGTTTATGAAGATGATAATAAATTTATATTTGGTAATATGGAACATATGAAATTATTAATGAAGAGTATCTTCACAATAGTCCTTAAATATATTTTTTATTTATAATAGATAAGTTTGAAATTTAGTTTTTGATATATATATATATATATATATATATATATATATATATATTGTATTTATGTAATATAGTGGATATTGATAAAATAATAAATAAGAAAAATTCTAAAACTTATGTTTTTGTTGGTTATCAAGTGGATATTGATCAAAGTCTCGATCAAATAAGTTTATTGAGTGTACGAGAGATTTAGATAGTTATGTATTATTAGAGTATTTAGATTTTTGCCTGCAATTTTGTGAAAAAAAAAAATTGTATTAGAAGAGTTTACATGTTTGTCCACAAAAGTTGCATAAGAAAATTTTATAGTTTTATCAAAAATAATTATATGAAGGTTCAGTTTTTGTTAAAAAATATATTTTAAGTAATGTAGTTTTTTTATGAGTATTTGTAGAGTGAGTCTTGAAATGCTAAAGCATGTTGAATTTTTGTATGTTTTTATTTATATTTATATTTTTATTTGTGAGTATACTTCCGTTTAAATATTTTTCTATATTCTCAACCATTTTTGCATAAGTGCAAACATTTGAATTTTTAATAATTTTTGTTTTTAAATATGAGCTTTTTATTACGTGTAAATTATAAATACGTTTTGGAAGTGTTTTATTCACAAATATAATTGAATTCTTAATAATTTTCTTTTCAAATCCTTTAATCTCTTTTCTAAATACGTTTTCAAATAAAAGCATAAAATTCCACATTAATAAATTATGAAAACATATTAACTCCAATATAAAAACGTAAGATGAAACAATATAGTAAAAGACAAACAACTTAGTTTATAACAAGGCACAAGTTGATCTTGTCAAACTAAATTATTAAATGATCTCACTAAACTAAGCAAACTTGGAGTCCAACTCCTCATAATCTTCAATCAAAGTAAGAAGATTTTGAGTCACTTTCAACAAACGTGGATGAATTTGGTATCCAATTTTATATATTAGAAGAAATGTTAAATATAGCTGTGAAATTAATAGTTAGATAATTTATTATATATATACTAATAAATCAAATAATTCACTCAAAAATAATTATAATAAAATGCCTTTATTTGGAATTCAATTTAAACTTATAGATTTCATGCTGAAGATAAATATTAGCTATAAATTCATTAGTTGATTAGTTAGTTATACTAATATGCCTATAAATAAGATTAATGCGAAATATCAGCCTTAATGTTAGACCAAAGATATCTACAATTCTTATATATTTTAGGTCATGGTATGTTAAGTGAAACGACGTATATATATTATTTACATCTTACCCAACTACAATAAAAATAAAAAAGCTAATTAATTGAATAAATATACTAATATAGATATAAAAAATAAAATAGTATACTTACATATTATTTATATAAAACTATAGGCTACCCAAATTATTTAATTAGTTCAACTTAGTATATATAGGTTTAGGTTTAAACTATATATATAAATAATTAAATATACTATTATATATAATGATAAAATAGTATTAAAGTAACATTGACACAAAATAATAGGTTTAATATTAGACTAAATACGTTTGTAGATTCTTATTTTAAGTGATAATAAAAAAATCAGCATGACTCGTACGAAGTGTTGTTGGCAGGTTAGTTTGATGAAATGAAAAAGGCAAAAAATATTTATTAACTAATTTATAGAGAATATATGTGCAAAACAATAAAGATTGTGAGACTTATTAAAAAAAATTAAGAAAGGTTATCTTATTATTTTTTGAACTTATTCTTTTACTGTATAGAAAGTGATTTAATGTTAAAACTAAAAAGGTTATACAGTATTTTTCAAGTAATTTGTATTTATTTCATGACTTTTTATTATTTTTCAATAAATTTTTGAGTTAGGGGTGTTTATAGGTAGAATGGGTTTCCATCAAATCATTATCCTAATTAAAATAGTTTGGATGGGGTTACATCAATTCTTAGCATCATTCTAATCCACTCTAAATGATTATTTCATTTTCTAAAATTTATTAAACATTATTTATTTAGGTGAATTTGAGAGAGAGTAATTGAGTAGATTTGAAAAGATTTTTTTGTTATTTATTTGAATAAATTTGGAAATAAAATTTGTGAAAATTAGTATAAGATTTAATTTATATCACAGATTAAAAATATTTACTTCCAAATCTACTTCACTTATCTGCAAATGTATTATGATCCACACATTTTTTTTTTTAACTCAAAAACTAAATTCTTAAACTCAATCTAGTTTTGTTTATTTTTTAAAATTTATTAAATGCTAAGTCGGTCCTACATTTTTCTTTTCAATTCAAATATTTACTTCTTATAACGTTGGTCTACCTCACTCTGATTGAACTTTTATTTTTCAAAATTTATTTAATGTTTGTGTCAAGGGACCTAGGCTATTTTTTATTTTTAATTAACAAAATAAATTTTAAGTCTCGACTTAGCACATTATAACTATATTTTTTATTTTTTAAAATTTATTAAATGCTAATAATTCACACTATTTTTAATTTTTAATTTAAAATTGCTTTGTTTTTTGTTTTGTTCTTTTTCGTAGAAAATATTCGCTTTCACTGTATATGTGTGATGTTATTTTACGGTAACTAATTACATTTTTGTTTTAACAAAAATAATGAGAGAAAGTTGACTTTACCATTTAAGTATTTTTAGAAAGTGTTTTAAGAACTCATAAATGAGTTTTTTTTTTTTTTTTCTGCAAAATGAAGGCTTGAATTATTTGTGGTCCTTACTCTAGTGGAAAGTTTTACTCAGTTTTTTTTTTTTTTTTTGAAATCATAATATTTTAACGATTTTTTTAATAATTTTTTATAATTTATCATTATTTTATTAGTTTATATATTTAAAATTAACTAATAACAAATTATCATATAAACAATAATAAAATAAAATTTGTTAAAAATTCACTTAACTTTTACTTTTGTCTCAATTATATTTATTTGTTTTTTTTTTATAATAATTGACAGTAGTAGACAGAGAAATGAGGACCCAAATGATTCCATTCCGAAAATGACAAAAGTAAAACAGGAAAAGCGAAGAATGTGAGAGTGAATAGTGAAAATAGAATGCATCCAATATTTGCAATGATGATAGCATGTGAAATATGTCAAATATGTTTAATTATATGTCAAATATGATTAAAAGTTATCACTAAACATTATTTTTTACTTCAACATTTTCATTATAGAAGGCTTTTTAATGGATAATTTTTCATTTTTTCTTTCATTTCTTCTTCCTTTTACCAATTACCTCTTATTTCTATCCACACAATTACTTATTTTTCTATAAAATTCTCATTCAAATTTAAGTCTGTCATTATCTTTCAATCTAATTTTTTGGAATTCTGCCCAACAGATAGGTAAGTGTAGCCATTTAGATTGGGTGGGAATTTAAAATAATTATCTAAAAAAAATATTTATTTTTATTTGACTTGTTTGGAATGATGTCCATATCAATTAAGGTTGGATTGATCTGTAAGTTAATAACTAGTTTATTTTTTTTCTTAAATCATTTTGTTATTTTCATAATAATATGAATTATTTGTTTACTTTTTTGAATATTCACTTGTTTAAAAATACATTTTATGAATTTGAAATACATTAATAACATGGTTTGAAGTAATATTTAGACTAAGATGTATGATATAGTGTATAATATATTTTGTTGTTGAACATTAAACTTAAATTTTTTTAATAATGATATATCAAGAATTCTTTTTATATATATAAACTGGTTGTAATCGTTTTTAATTTTCAATCAGGCCAACAAGGATGTAAGCATAACATAAAATTATATATTAAAATATAAAATAAATTGATCTATCAAATTATTATAACTTGATAGGGCGATCCAACCAAGTTGAGAATGCCACTTCTTTCGACACTCGTAATCATTTTCATCTTTCTTTTAGAAAGAGTATTACTATCTAAAAATTAATAAATATTAGAACAATTCTATTTGAAATTTATTTTAGAGAAGTTTGTGTTGTTTTTTTTTCCTCTATAATTCATCAATTCTTAATATTTCAACATTATTTTTGAATAACTCATTTTTTTCATTGTCAACTGAAAAACTTTATTCTCTCAATTAATTCATTTTTGAATTTATGTTTATGGTTAATTTGGTGATAAACTTTTAAGTACCCAGATTTTTGGGTTCTTAGTTCTCTTTTCCTTATCAATTGGAATTTATACAACTTCAAAATGTAATAGGACTTTAATATGTTAACAATTTCTTTTAACAATTTTTTGATAATAGATTATGTGTCACTATTTTATTGATTTATATATTTGAAACGGACCAATCACAAACTACTATATAATCGATTGTAAAAAAGTTGTTACAAATACTTTTTCCAATGCAATAGACTATGATATGTCAACAACTTTTTTTAACAATTTTTTGACAATAGATTATATGTCATTATTTTATTGATTCGTATATTTGAAATGGACCAATCACGAATTACTACATTTGTAAAAATGTTATACAAAAGAATTGTTAAAAATACTTCTTCGAAGCTAAATTGTGCTAAGACATAAAAAGTTTGAGTAGTATAAGATGCAAGTCTTAATCTAAAAGTAATGTTCAAAACACTCATATTTTGATGATAAAAAAAATGACTATTTTAGCACATTTAACAAACTAAATGTTTCAAGTGTAACAAACTAAATGTTTATATCAAAGCAATAGAGGAAAGTGTAACAGCGTGCATATGTTTGAAGTGTAACAAACTAAATGTTTCTAGCAAAGCAACAGAGGAAAGTGTAACAGCGTGCATATGTTTCAAGATGCAAACTTTACTAAATGCAAGTATAAAAGATCATAAAAGTGTTATAAACGTAACAAGAAAGAAGTGTCAAACAAGCACAAACATTGGATGTAAAGGAAGACTATACACATATAGTATAAATGTTTGACAGGTGTCGCAGTACGTAATATTGTACAAGTGTTGTAATATGGCAGTACAAAGTACTAGACAAGTCTTATAAAATAATCAAACATATGTTCCACAGGTTAAAGTTAAAAGAGTTTTAAACGTAGTTAACAACTAGATTTAAGCCAAATTAGATTATATGTAATTCACAAATGTTATCATAAGACACGTCTTTATGACATAGTAATTATAAAGAACGTTTCTCTACAAAGATTCCAACATAAAGTGTCATTAATTAATATACTTATGCTCAATATAGTATTGTCAGTATCACTAAAATTAATTTTATATCAAAATTCATAATAATACTTAATATGACTTTATTTGAAATATAGTATTGTCAGAATATATATATATATATATATATATATATATATATATATATATATATATATATATATATATGGGTTTGTTAACACGCGTACGTCTATTTTTCAGTTGGTACGTTTTAAGAATGTGTACCGGATTATAATAGACAAAAATACCCTCATTTATCATGGATTCTAAGTTTTAAGGTCAAGGACATTTAAATAATTTTCATTCTCAAAACTAAAAAAAAAAAAAAACCCCAAACCCTTACTCACCTCCCTCATTCCTCTCAACCCTTTCTCCTTCATCTCTCTCACTCCAACATTTTCTCCTTCGTTCATTTGGAGGATGTGTTATATGTTTTCCCTTCTTATTATTATTAAATTTCATTTTTAAATTAAATCATGTAAACAAAACCTTCATAAATCAGTTAAATTTTCATACATTATTTACATATCTACATCACATTTCATTATATTTTAAAGAACAAGATATTTCCCTCTATTATCCTTTTCCCTTTACACAAAGTGTCTATTATCCTTTTCCCTTTACACAAAGTGTTTCTTTTTCCTTTATCTATTGGTATGGGATACATGATGTAAGATTACAACCTAGAATTGAAAGAATTGTACTTCTAGGGAGCTCTTCTATACTTATATTTCTTTAATTTCCTTATGTCCTTTTTTATCACTGAATCAACTTCTACAGGCGTTTAGAATAAACTTTAACCACTGTGCAAGATAAAAAACAGTAAAATCATTTTTTACTTTTGAGTTTTGGAAAGAGTAACATAAAGCGACAAAGTTTATATTCATTTTACACAGATTAATATATATAAAATGATTATAAAAGAGTAAACTTTTTCAATTTTTAAAAAATATCTCTAATTCAAATTACCACCACCATCTTCAATTGGGTTGAGATGAGAGAGAAAATGTTGGAGTGATGACAGAGAAAATGTTGAGATGAGAGAGAAAATATCTCTGATGACAAAGTGTTTCTGATTTTTTTTTCAATTGGGACAACAAAAGGGATGACAGTAAAAATGTTGTAGTAAGTAAGATGACAGAGAAAATGTTGTTGGAGTGAGAGAGATGAAAAAGAAAGGGTTGAGAGGAATGAGGGAGGAATGAGGGAGGTGAGTAAGGGTTTGGGGGTTTCTTTCTTTTTTTTAGTTTTGAAAATGAAAATTATTTAAATATCCTTGACCTTAAAACTTGGAATCCATGATAAATGAGGGTATTTTTGTCTATTATAATCCGGTACACATTGTTAAAACGTACCAACTGAAAAACAGGCATACGCGTGTTAACAAACCCCATATATATATATATATATATATATATATATA
>NC_028358.1:4083811-4096515 GCF_000741045.1 Vigna radiata var. radiata | reverse complement strand
TATGATTGAAAATGTATATTTTGTAAACAGATATTGATTATTGTGTTAGGAAGTAAAAATATATATAATTAATACGACTTTTTTTAACAATTTATGATTAATATGCATGAATAATGTTTATTATAAATCAATAAAAGTTTATCTCTAACCCGTAAAAATTAATAACATATTGGTTTTAAAAAATATTGAATTTTCAGTTTAATATGTTGATTAATATTTTTTTACCATATTAATATAATAAAAAATATTTGAAATTTTTATAAAATTTTATGCATACACACATATTATATAAAACGGCCAACTATTATTGTATCACCGACAAAATCCCTTGCCACCACTTTTTCCAGTGCGAGATTGTGTAAATTTATTTTATTAATCTAAATCTTAATTAAAGATTAATATGTATAAAATATAAGATATAAGACTTATATTTAATTTAATGAGAGTAGAAATGAAAATTTAAATCAATATAAAAATAAATATCCTTCATTTCTATCCACTTTTTGAGACTCCTACATTTAACCAAACTTATCTACTTTTTTATGATGATAAAAAGAAAAGCCCATGGGCTAGCCCTGACCACAGGGCTTTAGGGGCTTTTGGCCCTGTGGGCTTTTTCAACACATTATTTTTGGTCCTGTGGGCTTTTTTGGTCCTAACCCACATGAGTTAGGGTCAGGGCCTATCAAGTGGGCTAATTTGACAACTCTAAACACAAACATAGACCAATCACATAATAACACGTAAATAGTGTTAAAATGTTGTAAAATAATATTGTCAAAGTATCATTATCCACATAAATATAAATATATGCAAACTTATTATATATGTTTGTTCATGAATGCATGCATTAACTTATTAAAAATATATGTTTAATTAGTTTAAATCTCGCACTAAATAAAGATTAAAAAAATTGAATATATGAAAAAAGAAATTCATAAACCTTGTGTTTCAAATTTTTTTATTGAAAATAATGTTCAATTATTATTGATATTGTATATTTCGTTAAACTTTGAATAAGTCTTTGTCTGAAGTTTGAATACATGGCCATGGAGGCTCGTAATGCTTACACAAATCTTTCGCGAAATGGCTCCAAATCTATAATGCTTCAATTACTTTAAAGGAAGTTAGAAGCTTCCTCTACAATTTCAAAATCAACCCATACCCTATCAATATTGTTAACGAAAGTTGGATTTTAACTTTTAAACTTCACTAAATATTATTAAAAATAAGTGATGATTTAAACTTCAATCTTTAAAAAAAGTTAAGATTCGTGTTACCAACAACAATGAAAATTTAAAATACATGGTAACAAAATTTGAATTTCAAATATCAAATGGCAAAAAATGTAAAAGTGTGATAACAAATTTAATTTTGAAATTCAAAATAAATAAAAAACTAAAAAAATTTGAAACCTTTTAATGCATTTGAACAATTTTTACATATTCATAACCTTTCAAAAGAATTTACATTTAAGATGGAAAGAAAACTTAAAAGATGAAGAGTTTCAAAGATTTTATGATTCTTAACAATGTAAGAATATATTATAATACATAATAAAATTTAATAATATAATAATGTGAAACCCAAAAATGATATTTTAGAAATGGTGGTAGTCTAAAAATAGTGAGATTCAATTATTTTAATATTAAATGGGGTTATTCATAAATAGTTTTGTTATAAACGAGTTTCATTATTTTAAAACTTATCATCTCTCTAAAAATCACATTTTTAAAGTTCTCTATCTTCTCTCTAAGAGTTCTGACTATTGAGTCATCTCTTTGACGATGAGGAGATGTCTAATTGATCACGACGATAAGGTCTACATTTCTAGCCAATCAATTTGTGTCATAGAGCAAGTAAGTTTCGACTCATTTTTCCTCTCTCGTTCCTAATATGTTTTTGGAAGAAGCAAGTGCCATTGCATGGTAATATTGCTTCTTCTACTCATTCTTAATTAATCTAAAGTCCTAAGGACTCTCTCCGCTTCCAATTTGGTTTTTCGTAGGTTCGTTTAGAAAATTTCCTACCCTTCAAGAAATCGGTGAAGTGTCGTTAGAGTTAGGTTGAGTGATAAACTGATTTGAGTGAAAATATCTAAGTTGATGTTAATAATATTTGTCTTTTTTATGATGATAAATGATTAGATGATGTTTTGATGCTTGGTATGAAGTGTTTAGAATGTTTCTACTATCTTGATTATGTGTGGTGAATATGTATGATGGTTTGAAATGGGATGCAAGTGTTTAGATTGAGGAATAGTCTTTTGTTTAGGTTATTAAGTCTAAAAAGAAAGGTAGTTATGAGTGAGTTTGAGAAAAATGGGCTTAAGTGAGAAAATTATTGTCATTAGATTGTTATGAAGTAATTTAAAACTTGTTAGAGGTGTTGGTAGATTGAAATTTGTTACCAAACAAAAGAGATAATAATTTGTTGAAGTTGTAGGATGTTTTAGTGTAAAAATAGGATTTTTAGTAGTAAAAATTTGATATAAGTGGTATAAACTCTTGGCATATTTTTAGATAATCAATTCTATATGTTTTTCTACATTGTACTTTTACATTTTCTAGTTTTCATTTTCTTTTATCATCCAAAATTTATACTTTTATTGAATCTACTGAACAATTTATGATTGCTCGTCTTTTTTGTTTATAATAGTCTACTGTTTACAACTTTCTACATTGTTTAATTAATGTTTGATCTAGAATTCAATTTAAAATCTTAATTTTAAAATTCAATCTATATTTAAAATAATTATATACAATAAATGTTATTAAAAATATATAAATAACTTAAATACGCTTTTATCAAAAAATTAAATATTATTTTTAATTTTATGAAATAAAACATTTATATTAAACTATAATTATATTTTTATAATCTCAAATTAATATAATAAATATATTATAATTTTTAAAATCCCATGATGCACCGCACAAGTATAAATGTAGAAAAAAAAAAGATGTGCCTATTATGTTTTTAAAAAAATTGTTGAATTGTAACTACACAAATTGCAAGTTACTATGTCAGAAAAAAAAATGAATATATTTTTGTTAATGTAATTACAAGAAAAAATATTGAAAACAATATATTTATACCAAGAATAAATCTAGTGTGTTTTGATTCTGGATTGTCTTTTAAATTTCAAAAAATACATTTTAAATATCATTTATTTTTGCAATAACAATTAATAATAATTAAAAGTAATTTATTATTGGACTGTATTTGCCGCTTCCAGTATTCACTCACATGTTGTTCCTTCTAGACTAAAAACAAGGTTTAAACATCTTTTTGGTCCCTAAGTTATAAGTTTGGTGTTCAGTTTAGTCCTCGTTTTTTAAAATGTCAATCTTCGATCCCTAAGTTTAAAAAATGTTTTAAATTAGTCCCTGCCGTCAAATATCCACTAACGGAATTAACTTTTTCTTTCTCTCTCTTATCCTCTGAATTTTTGTTAAGATAACAACTTTTTCTTTCTCTCTCTCTTGTGCTCCTCTAAATTTATCTGAAAACAACATCTTCACACAATTTTTTTTTTCTAAAAGTTTTTTGAAGATGCACAACCCCACAACATTACTCCATTTTCTAGCGAGTCCAAATTCATTGTTTTGACAGCTGAATCCAAGAAAAGTGAAGACGAAGGGTTGAACTTCGTCGGGAACCAGAGGGAGGGGATTGACTTGCAAGACCTGCTAAAGGCCTCGGCTGAGGTTCTGGGGAGTGGCAGCTTTGGATCCACTTACAAGGCCATGCTTCTGAACGGGCCAGTGGTGGTGATGAATGTTATAAGAAAAGTAAGGATTTAAGGTTTAAGGATCTAAGCAACAGTTTTTTTCTTGTTCATTTTATGAGTTTTCATTATCTTCTTCTCATCTCATGTCAAAGCCAAAAGTGAAGAAGCAAAGGTAAGATTCAACTACACTCCAATTCAATGTTGGCGCTGATTCAGAACTGCTCCATGCCACTCGCACATACGGTGCGACCTCCATATCGCACCTAGGTCCAACCTTATTTCTCGTCCATTGTGCATGCATCCATGTCCCCACTTGTCAAATTTCCGTCTCAGGTTCTCCTTGGTTTGTCAAAGAAGGAGCTGGAACAGCTTGCCCTTAACTTCGGTCAAGTAAATTTATCATCTTTTTCCAATTTAATTGGAGCAAAATATAAAAGAAAAAAAAATATTTTAATTTCTCGTTTTTTGGTTCGATTTTTTCAGGAAACCTACATGGGCAAGTAACTTTATCATTTCTTATACCATAGGAAGTTTAGAGAAATTAAGGATTTCTATCAGTGTGGGTTTATTATTATTTTTCTACTCTTTTTTATTCATTCCCTTTCTTTTATATTTTTTTTTCTTTTTACGTTTTTCTAGACTTAACATTTAATTATGGTTGTGTTATGGTTTTCTTACATTACTGTGCCTGAGGGTTTTAGGAATAATCTTGAAGAAGCTGGATTGATGGTGGGGCGGTCTCTTATTTTTGTAACTGTAACTGCAGCTGATGGAACTGTTAAGTTGTTGTTAAAGTTGGAGGACAATAGATTGATTGAAACTGTTGGCATTCCAGTAATGGATGATACAGGTTTGAGCCGCCTCACGGCATGTGTCTCATCACAGGTTGATTGAATTAAATCCAATAGTGAAGAGATTCAAGCACATGAACGACGTAGGGAAGAAAGAGTTTTTTGACCACACGAACAGGCTCGGAAAATTGTCACATCCCAATCTACTCCCTCTCGTTGCATTCTACTATGGAAAAGAAGAGAAGCTTTTGGTTCATGACTTTGCTGAACTTTAGATTCAATTCAGAGAGCTCTGTGTTATGCACTTCTGAAATGGAAGAGAAAAAAAAAATTGAATTTGGAGAATCGGTGATGACTGCAATAGGCAAAAGCAAAACATTCTTGAGTCATGATCCAACAAAATTTTAGAAAAAAAAATTGTCTGCAAAAGGTGTTGTTTTCTCATAGAAATTCAGAGTATAAGAGAGAGAAAGAAAAAGTTAACTCCCTTAGTGGATATTTAACGACAGAGACTGATTTGAAACATTTTTATAACTTTAGGGATCAAAGATTGACATTTTTAAAAACGAAGACTAAACTAAACATCAACTTATAACTTAGGCACCAAAAAGAGGTTTAAACCTAAAAACAAATAAAGAATTGAAAGTTCTAATTTGAGACCAAGATGAAAATATGAATACGACAACTGAAAATATTGTCTAAAAAAAATCTTTGAAACTCTTTAAAAATGTAAAATTTACAATAATTACAATACAAAAAAAGTATAACACATTCTTCTTATTTTAAATTTTATTTCTATTATAAAGTCTGGTTATCAAAATTACATTTGAGTTATTTTGTAGATTAATCGAAGATAAAAAAAAAATATTGGTATAAATGCTCATTATAAATAAAATCTTTTTTATATCAATATAAAGTTACAAGTAATGCAAAATTATGGAGACTGATTTAAATGTATGAACATTGATATTTGATACTCTTCTATATATACTTTAATTTTAACATATAGTATGAACGATGATATAATTTTTTTATTAAAATAGTATTATTTTTTCATTGATCTGCTTATAAGTTGCCCTGTGTTACACGGTTTGAAAACTAGTTTAAACATTGTAGGGTTTGTAGCACAACTCTAACAAATTATGTTTGTTTACTTTAACTAATTTTCATCTAACTTCTTTTATATCTTACAATTTTTCTAGGGCTATAAAACACACACAAGTACAGGTACGGAGAATGGGCATACAAGTAATAATTTATGTATACCTATACCCAGCCTAATTTGATGGTCCATTCAATTCAATTACTTCCTACACCTTCATATATTCTTTGTTCTTTAATGTGATAAAGAAATTACTTTAAAATTTTGTATGCTTTCAAAGATATTTTCCCAAATATGTTAAAAGTTTTTCTAAAGTATACTTTGCGTAATCATTCCAGAAAAAATATATTTTAAAATAAAAACTTCCATTATAAAAGTTTTCATTACTGCAGAATAATATTTCCAGAACAATTTAAAATATTTTCTGAAATATGTTTCAAAATATAAAGAGTTTGATCTTTGTCAGCTCTTAATAAAGGTGAACTTAGGAGAAAAGGTGGATATGTGTGCTTCAGTGCTTCAATTTCGAAAGGCTCTTGATTTTATAATAGTTTTTCAAAATTTACTCCAAAAGCTTCAGGAACCGAGAATTATTAAAAAATTTCCAAGTCGAATATTTTATAATATGTTTTAGCCTATTCGATAGTGAAAGTTTTATTTATTCCAGAAATGTCCTTTGATTAATGTAAAATAGTTAAAACTATTCGATAATGTTTATAAAAATACATTTCATGGAAAAGCTTTTTAATACATGAGACAACGATTTTACAAAGATGAAGAGACGTATGCAAGGACATGAAACAATTGTCCAAAATGAAATGTCATGGATGCAGCAGAATCAAGCACAACAACGCAATGTATAGATCCATATGAAGTAAGCGATGACAGACAGCATAAAAAAGAAGCCTATGTTGTTTTAGCAGGAGTCGAGAAATTCATACATTGTTGCCTCGCTCCCAACGAGAACTCATATTAGGAGGGTCTAAAAAAATGGTGCAATGAATGATAACTCATAAAAAAGGCACTTGGATTTTTTTAATAAACAGTTCAGTTACAAGGGAAACAAAATGCTCTCTAATGACATAACTTTTAACTTGTTAAAATATTGATGGTAATGTTTTGCTCTACAATTCAAGGGCTGCAAAGGCTCCTTAAATCCTCCTCCTTCGCATACCAATTTGGTATTATTTTTGAAACATGGGGGTAAAGATCCTTGTAGGAGTTCCTAATCGTTCCTTCAGCAACGCCTGTGGCAATTGATATATCTGCATTAAGACAAGCTGTCAGGAAGCAATTGTCGTTTCAAATCTATTTTCAAATAAAAACCTATCAACAAATAACCCATTCACATGAGTTTGTCCTCCATGCCCCCAAACCCCAGGTTACTCTCTAAGGACACAAACCTTTAAGAGGCTTCTTATCATCAGAAAGCTGAGTTATGATATATATAACTGCTGCAGCAATTGATATGGGACTCCTCCTGAAAAATTGCAGAAAGATATGTTCATTAGTATCATAACATACATCTCTGAATATGATGAAAGCTAAAACTGGTTGGTGAGAGCTACACATGCAGAGGGCAATACAGTTATTTTGGCTGATAAAATCAAAATTACATGCAATACAATCTACGGTGTTTCCATATCATGCAAAAACACGAGTTATTTTTGCATAGCACACCTAAGAGATCCCACTTTTTACAAACATGTCCCCAATTCCTCAGCTTCCACTTCTTACCCAGATGCAGCACACACCATGTAAAACCTGTAGGTTTCTTCTACTCCATAATCTGACTGTAACCATGTTCTCCGTGGAAAACAGGGAAGTTTGACACCATAGCAGATAATCAATCTAGACAATTTATAATACCCTGACCTTAACCTGATATCTTATTTCATAGTATTACTCTATGTGTCAACTTTAGCCACCTTGTTTTCCCCTCAGAAAAAATAAGTCCTTTGGCTGAAACTAGACATTTAGTACTAAAAGTGTAATGTAATAATTGGAACAAACCACACTTTAGCTGTGAACAACCAACCTATTACAATCTCTATAATGAGATGAGCTAAAGTAAATATACCTTATATCAAATTCTTCTGATTTCTGCACAGCTTCCTGAGCAGCTTTAACAGCTTGATTATTCATACCAAGATTAGAACAGAATCGCCTCTGATGTTTGAGATGAAATTAGTCAGCAACATTAATCGAAAATAATGAGATGAATTAGCTCCACAAATGCAAGTAGCAAAGTAAAAAGCTATGCCTATGAAGTCAATTGAGAAAACTCACCATAAAGTCCCCTGCATGTATTGTACCCATCTCCACAGACTGACCATTCTCCAAACCCAGCTGTTTTACTATGTACTCTTTTGCTCGGCCAATTTCCTTCTTTGTGGCCCCATTGGCAACAGAGCAAATTTCTAGTTGAAATCCATAGGTTCAGGGAAGCTTATTTACATACAGAAAGATAAATTGGCAAGCATCCAGATGTTAAAAGAATCATAAGCAGTACCCTTAACAGTACGAGGTTTGTCTTCTTGTCGGCAAGCAATGTAGAGACAAGCAGCCAATAAAGCATCCTGATTTCTTCCTCTACTAGACTTTTGATCTTCAACCCTCTTATATATCTCATTAGCCCGATCCTTCAAACCAATAAAAAAACAAGAAAAGTGAATATATTAATTTTACATGAAAACTAGAGTAGAAGATGGACAAGAAAAATTAAAATGAAGGTTTCAAAATTAAATTGAGACAATGAAAGGATTATATAAACATGGTTCTCAGAAGCTTGACATGACATGAGATGAGGACTGCCAAATCGTAATCTAGTCCTTTCCCCAAGTCAATTTGAAGATAGCCATACTAATCGCTTCGAAAATATAGGTCACATACTCAGGAAGGCACTTTTCTAACCCACTAATTGTACAATAGAAAAAACTTATTTTGGGCTCCCACAACTTTTGTAACATAGATCAAGCATCATGAACCAGGTGCACACGAAGTGACCCTGGCCTAGAAGGATTATAAAGCCCTGAACCAAAAGATGATGTAAAGACACACCTCATTGAGGTAAGAAGTGTTCACAACAGAGAAAAAAGTAAATTGCCATATATATTAACAACACAAGATTAGCATTCAAAGTAAATAAAATTTTGGTTTAAATATAAGATTAGCATCATTAACAAAGTGCACATGAAATTACCCTAGCCTAGAAGGTTCTAATGCAGGAGAAAAAAATCACATACCTCACTGAGTACTAACACTACAAAGAGAAGAATGCAGAGTAAATAAAAGTCAGGTTATAAAATTAACCCTTCTACTCTACGGGTTCCATGCAATTGGTTTTGGAGGGGGAAGGTATTGATCCCAATTCCACATATTTGGATTCTAGTTTCTAGTAATTAAAGCATGCCTTGTCTCCAAAGTTCCAAAGGCAACGAGCACAATAAAGGGGCAGCAGCACCTAAACCAGCTATAGGAACTGAACCTTCTGCCGGCTCCTAATAGCATTCTACTACACTAGCAACAATTACAAAAGGCCAAAATAAAACCACCTTAGCTGTACCATTAAAATGTAATTGAACACCATGTAACTCAACAAAAATCTATACAATGAGGTAGCTGGCACAATTACAAAGTTTCAATAAACTTTGTATTTCTGTTTGAGCTTTGAAGCCTAAGACTTAATTAAACCGACAGCAATGATCATATACAGTGTATAAGGATATTCACAAGTTAAGGGAAATTGTTATGTAATAAAAACAGATAGATAAAATGAAGACTTCAAATTAATGTCCCCTTACTAATAATGCAGCTGCTTGCTGTTTTACAATAATCACCTTCAACACTAACATCTACACAACCTAATGCACAGTACCTTCCATGTGCAATGATTGCCCCGATCTCCACACAAATTTTACATTGCACTCGTTTGGCTACACTAAAATTTCAGTTAACTTTCCAATCAAAATCCAAACCACAATTTCAATCATAACAATCACGCAGTCGATACAAAAATACACGGTTTCATGACACCCCTGTCATCTCTTCTTAGCTTACTTCACTAAACATCAGAACGAATCTTATCAAAATAGCCTAGTTCAATTAACATTTACATGGACATAAAACTCCATAGAATAACCGACTTAATTTAGTTCAATATAACTTCAAGTTCAACAAGCTCTGCACTCGTGGTTCAAACCTCACTCACAACCACAGCATATATTCATTAAGGCCTATTTGGAAACAAGTTAAAAGTGCCTTTGAGCACTTCCCTGCTAAAAAAAATAGAACTTTCAATAACAAAGAAGCTCCCAAAAGCTCTCAAACAGACTTCAAGTTATGTATCCAAACAGGCTATTAGACACAAACACATACGCAGTCTCAAGAATCTTCTAATGACCTAAAAATTAAAAAAAGAGAAAAAAAACTGTCGGAAACAAGAACACAACATACCTTGATGGTCGCAACCAGTCCCAACCTGCAAAATCACCAACCACATTAGCCAATTCCTCAATTGTAAGCATTACATAAATCACATTTCACGATAAAAACTTAAAAACAAAGTCAACAAGAGGTAATCGTTTTAAGAAACTACAATAAAACATAAAACGACATTAGTCATCATATGGAAGCAAGGATCATGATTCGTATGATACCAATTCCCCAAAACACTGATATAACAGTTCACGTTCTGGATTCATTCATTTATTCATTTAATTGATTTGTTGAGTGAGGTCAAAAGTGAAAAATATAGTATAAGATGGGGATCTGGATTGGAACCCTAGGAAGTGACCTGTCGGACATGGTGGCGATGGTCTTGAAAGCCAGGATGAGGGCGCGATCGGGGTTGGAACCGCGGTTCTGCCAGCGGCCGAGGGAGGAGGAGAGGAACTCGCCGCCGGAGCCGTTGGGCTTGGCGATGACGGTAGACAGGCCGCCGTCGGTGAGAAGAGGGTTAGAGGGACCCCCGACACGGTTGGGGTCGTTGTCGCCCGACTCGTTGGCGAAGGTACGCCACTCGGAGGTCTCGTCGATGGAGTGGGACTCGAGGACGAGGCCGCACTCGGAGCAGACGGTGTCGCCGGCGGAGTGGTCGAACACAACCTCCGTCTGCTTCTTGCAGTCGCTGCAGAACGCGTCTGACATCTTCTTCCTTCTCTCAAGGTTCAATACAATGCAAGAGACTCTGTTTACACGCGGAGAGTGTTTTTGAGAGAGAGAGAAAGAAAGAGAGAGAGAAAACGAAAGAGCCAACAACTGCAGCGAGGGGAACTTCGCTGCGTTTTCTCTATTTATAGACGAAACTCATTTGTAGGAGATTTGGAATTACACTTTACAAAATAAATAATAATAATAATAATAATTTTGTAAACACTAATAATAAAATTTATTTTCACATACTTTTACTTTTAAAATTTTTATTTTCATTAACAAACCTTTCAATGTACAAAGTAATATCCCTCATTGATGAAAAATTGAAACATAACAGTTAATGAAAACATGTATTGATTTTAAATTTATTATAATATTAAATTAAATTTTCGATTATATTTATTATTTTTATCATAAAAAACATATGTACATAAAAATATGACATTATCTATATTTTTACTGGTGATAATAATAATAATATAATAGCATAAATACATTTAATAATTTTTCGATAAACGTTTTATTGATCTAGGATGTTTTCTTAAGAAAAAATGAAGCAATTAATAATTCAGTAAAACGATTATTAAAATTGGAACTACTTTTAAGGAAATAATATTATAATTAATTAACAGTTATCTGCGCTGACGGTCCATACTCATCAATTAAAATTAAATTTTATCCTTCTTTATTTTTTTAAATTAAAAATAGGAATACAACCGTCATTCTCTCTGATATTGTTTGCTGGACTAAAAAAATACTAACTTTTATCAATTTTAGTTGTTTAATTTTAACAATATTTTTATTTTTATAGGTTTAACAGAGAACATAATAATAATAAATTTATGAATTCTCAATTTTATTTCATCTAGTAAAATAGGAAACGTCATTATTATTACTTTATTAAAAGGAAGAAAACTGTTCTCATTAATCTCTACGTATTAGCTTAAAACATTTATTGTCTCAATAAATATATATTGGACGTTTATTTGAGTTATCTTTTTTACATTAATTACATGTGATGTGATAGTTAATTAAGAAACATTAATATTTTTTCTTGAACCGTAATAAATTTAGAGTAATGAGACTTATCACATTTTTTAAAGTTTTAATGAATAATAAAACCTTTAAAAAGTGTTATTTACCTTCCTCTTTATTACAAAAATAATTTTACATCATGCATCAAACTTTTATTGAATTAGATTATACCGTAAAAAATTCTGTTTACATCAGCTATTTATTTTTATCAAATTCAATAATAATGATAAAGAATAATATTCATTTTATATACTTTTAACAGTAATTCTATAATTTAGTATTATTCCGTGAGAAAGGAAAAGAAGTGAAATGAGATTATACATACAATGCAAAGAGTTAAAAGAATAAATTACAAAATATGTTCTAAAAAATAGTTGAAGGAAAAATACGATTAAAAATAATAATAAGTGAAAGTTAACGGCAAAATTTTACTGGGGTTTTAAAACTGTTGTATTGAAAATAAAAATAAAAAATAGTTGATGATGGATACTTGTCTCTTAAACTAATAATTAAAAATAGGTTTAATCATTCTGATATTTTTATTTTCGGTGACTTTTTTAATTAGGTCTATCATTTTTTCTTTTTTTCAATTGGATTCTTATTTTTGAAAAATTGAACCAATTAGGTCATTGTCGTTAGTTCCATACTAACACTGTTAAAAAATGTAACATGTGTCAGCTCGTGATTTTTTTTGAATTTTTTAAATATATTTTTAAAAATTTTTATTTTTATTTTTTATTTTTTTCTTTTAAAAATAAAATTTGCCACGTGTCAAATTGACATTATGCCAGGTAGCAATGACCGCATGAGGTGGCACTGATAGTGCCACGTGTCACTGTCAAACCACGTGTCATTGTCAAACCACGTGTCATTGCGTTTGTTTCAATTT
>NC_028358.1:4062521-4083741 GCF_000741045.1 Vigna radiata var. radiata | reverse complement strand
TTTTTATCTTTAAATTTGTTTCTGTTAAGCAAATTATTAGTAATGATGTATTTCAAATCGAAATATTTAACTCTAGAAACTTTTTATGAATTGTTGAGGAAGTATTGAGACTATAGTTGTGTAGATTACCTTCACAAAAATATTTATTATTGAGATGTTAACTTTTATAGGTTACTCATTCATATTATTTAGGTTAAATGATTTTTTTTAATACTATATAAATAAAAATGTGTCATATGTTAGTTTGTAATTTTTTTATTTTTCTAATAAAAAAAATAATTTGTATAAATTTTTTTGTAAAGATTTATATATAAATAAAATTTTGTTTGAACTTGGAGATAAACAAAATTGTTTAGTTTTTTTAAAAAATAGGACTAAATTAAGACAAAATAAGAATACAGGGCAAATTGAGACAAATTAAAAATATAGGGACCAAATTAAGACAAATCTAATGACACGTGGTCTGACACGTGACACTATCAGTGCCACCTCATATTGTCATTACCACGTGGCTCAATGTCAACTTGACAAGTGAAAATTTTAAAAAAAATAAATAAATAATTAAAAAAAAATAAAAAAATTTAAAAATATATTTAAAAAATTTAAAAAAATCACGAGCTAACACGTGTCACCCTTTTTAATGGTGTTAGTATGGAACTAACGACAGTTACCTAATTGATTCAATTTTTCAAAAATAGGGACCCAATTAAGAAAAAGAAAAAATGAAGGACCTAATTGAAAAAAATCACCGAAAATAGAGACTATCAGAATAATTAAACCTTAAAAGTATAATCTCATTAAAATATATTTTAGGTTTAATGATTCAGTTGTACTTTTGGGTCATAATTTATATTAGGATCTCTATTTATTAATTTTATCGATTGGGTTTTTAATTTTGAAAAATTAAATCAATAGATCTTTACATTAAATTAGGCAAACGCCCTTGAAGTGTTGTGTATGTGGTATGTTGACACTAGAGTTTTAAATGATGTTGTAAGTTGTAACTTTTTGGCATAGGCTTTTGTTGTTTTTAAATTAAAGAAATTGAGAAATGCACAAGGCTCAAACCCTTTTTCAAGGTTCTCTTCAGACACACACAAACCCTAAAGAGTTTCTTCATTCTAACGAAAGGAAAAAACATTTTCTCTTCTCCTTCAACCACACTAGACACGACGGTCCAACCTTTGAACCTCAACCGTTGCGCGACGGCTCTCCCTGTTCTTGGCAACTTCCTTGTTGATGTCTCCTAGGCGAGGAAACTCACCGCAACAACCTCGTCACTGATGACACGAATGAACGCATCCATAACATGTGAGAGATCAAACTTTGATGGCAAATGATTGTTGGTTTCTTGGCTAGGTTCTCTTTTGATGGGTAGATCGAGATTTGGTTCGAGAATGGGTTGGAAAGCTGCAAAGCTAGAAGATATGACGTGTCACGACTAGAAAGGAACCCTTGGTCGACGACACCAGTGATGGTTGTGGACGATGGTTTTGGTCGACGCGAAGGGCTTGACGTAGATACGATGTCATTCTCAAACTCGTGATTTAGGGTTTCCAAAGGTTGGGTTCAAGCTTTGCAACTTGGATTGCTGCATTTCAATGGTTCAGGTGAAGGTGGTGATCTCAATGGCAGCACGAACTAGGTTTCACGATTTTGGTGGGGAAAAGCGAGTTTGGCAATGGCTTTTTGGTTTTTTGGGTTTTTGTAGTTCTATTTGTGAAAGTAATGAAGATGGTGGCTAAACAATGTTAATGATGGTTGGTACGCAAAAGGGTTGAGGACGAAGGATGGTGGCTAGTGAAATCCCTAATTTTCATAAACAATTCAAATTTAATCAACTTTTCTCAAAATTTTTAATTTTAAAAAAACAAAAATTCACCTCAGATTCAGCTAAAATTATCTAACAATTTAACACATCATTTAAAAAACTAACATAAGCATCCATGTCAACATTTGTCCAATTTAAAAGCAAGATTCTATTTGACCCAAAAATTGGACCTACCAAATCATTAAACCTATATTTTATTCTTATTCACATATCATACATTGCTTAAAAGTACACTGGTAACATTATTTACTTTTATTATGATTTCTAATTATTTGTACCGTAAAACTTTTTACATTATTAAAAATATTTAATTCATTGGTGGAGCTATATATTTTAATTGATATTTTAAATTGTTTATGAATAAAAGTATAATGTTGTTAATTGTTTTTTTTTTCATCTCATATAAAATGCATTACGTTAAATATATTAAATATATAATACTGTGGAGACTTACTAAATAGTATTTTAGAAATGATAATGGATTGAAAATAATGAGACTCGATTATTTTAATATTAAAAGGTTTTAATATAAATTAATTTGTTATAAACGAGTTTTATTATTTTTAAAACATACAGTCTCTCTATAAACCACTTTTTTAGAGTTCTCTTACTTCTTTCTAGGGGTTCTTCTTCTTTGATGGAAGAATTGAGATGTAGGAGTGATCTTGGCAGCAAGCTCTTCAGACCGACCAGTTTCTCTGTTCCTCATGAGTCTGACATCAATACCTCTATCTGGATAGTTAAAGTTTCAAAGTTGAAGGAATTATTTCTGTGTTGTTCAGTTTATAATATAATATGAATGTTTTTGTTATTACTTTTAAAAAAGACATGTATATTCTTTTGATACTTTAACTTACCTTTGCTTTTGTGTTTGTGTGTCTGTGCTATTTTAATAGTAAATTACTATAAAAATGAAATATTACATATATACAAATTGAACCACTATAAGAAAGCCAACCTATAAAGGACAAGATTTACACATGTAGAATCATCTAACTTTTCAATTACTTCACCCTTACCTCTTAAAGAAACAACTGAAAAGACCGTCTCTTTAAGCTCACAACATTAAGGTGATTATCACAAAGAGAAAACAACAAACAACACAAAAGCAAGGGTAAGCTAGTGGTAAAAGAGTTCATCATAAATATATTAAAATCCAATCATACATTTTATTACACACATAATAAATCATACATCCTAAATCATATCACAACTTTAGACTTGACTCATCCGGATATTGTATGAATGTCGAGCTATGGTGGTTAATGCACTTGTGGTGGCCTCCAACTATACCCATTCAAATCCAAATACAAACACCGACCTATGTCATCCACAAAGTTAGTTCGTCAACATTTGTGTCCATGACTGACGACCAAGACTAGGACTTCCTGCTACTCTTCATCACATAACAATCCATCTCTACTTGAGATTGAGGTTATTGAGAGCATCAAGATAAAATCAAATGAACTCCATACATTCATACAATAACAACAATACAAGACACCACCATGTAACCCCTCCGCGAGGATCATGGAATTACGTCCATCAATACCATTCACATAATCAATTACATATTAATCATCATCATATCCTTCTCATAATCATATACACACATGTAGAGCTGTCAAGTTAGCCCCTTTTGATAAGATTTGGCCTTAGCCCATGTGGGTTGGGGCCAAAAAAGCCCACAGGGCCAAAACAATCCTTTATTAAAAAAACACATAGGGCTAAATAGCCCCAAAGCCCTATGGGTCAGGATTAGCCCATGGGCTTTCCTTTTTACTAAGTTTTATGTATATAAAAAAAATTATGGTCTAAAAACAATTCAAAAACAGAGAAACAATTCAACTTCCAAAACAAATATGCATAACTACAACATTCCAAATCCAGCAAGTACACACAATATTTGTAATGATAGATTGTAACGTATGGACAGCTTGACTTCTGCTTCTTTGGCTTCTCAACTTCATGATTCTGCTGTTGTATTCAAGTGAGGTAGTACAAATGTTGAGGTAAACAACCTCAAACACACCTGGAGTCGACACCACAATTTCCAACTACATGTAAAAAGAAATAGATGAGAAACACATCATGAGCAAAATTAGTCGAGTACATCATATCGTTTCAGATGTCACAAGGCTTGCATAACTCTCCTCTGTATGGTCCAAAAACATTTAAACTGATTCAACTAGTAAGATCATTTTCAAAACTAAGAGAAAACAGAAAATGTCCTGAGTAATACAAAATAAAAGAACGTAAGAAGAAAACTTACAACTGAAACTCCACCTGCTATTGCAACATTTGCAGCTTTCAAGTCCACTTATGCACTAAAAGGTAAGCCACACAATACAATTCACTATGGTCTGCCTTGGGAGAATTAGCCTAGTACTAGCAAAAAAAAGAATTGAATACAATAAAAAAGAACATAATACATTCAGTAAAATTAACCTCACTAAGCAAAAAAGGTGCCAAAGAAAAAGGAAGTGAAAAAGTAATATTCTTTAATCCTCTATATTTAGTAACATAAAATACACATCAGACACAAAACAATTAGGCTGAGTGATCCTCTTCAAACTTTGGCCCTAAATTGTGAAAATTTGTTTATGGTGTCACTTCTTACCTAAGAAGCTACTAGTCATAGACAACATATGTCCAAACTTCATCTATAACAAGTATGTCATCCTTACCTCATGTTTTACACAACCAGAATTATAATGCTCATCCATATCCTTTAAATCTAAACCATATATTTTCACCTTTTTCAACATTAAGGCAGTTCTCTTCTGAGAAACAACATTTCCAACAGAAGGAAAGTAGAGTATTAAGCTCAAAAGCATATAAAAATCATAATTTTTTTATTGTAATTTGCTAATTCTTAGAAGAACTTGCCCAAGTTATCCCCACCAATGACAAGGCTATAGAGAAGCAGGATAAGAAAATTAAAAAAATACCCAATATTGATTAAAAGAAAAAACTAGACCACATATTGATTAAAATACCCAATAAAAAAAAACTCGACCACAAACATTTTTTTCATAATTGTTCCATAACAATAATAAAAAGATTGAAGCAGAGAAGGAAAATGGACCTGTTAGCCTTGAGACAAGCTATGGTACCAAAATTGTTGATCTGACTGAGGGTTTTGTCTACTGTGGATGCTGAAAGATGAGGTATTCCGCATGTAACTCTCACATGCATACGCAGAGAAGGAGAAGAAGAAAAAATAGGCCATTGACACAGAGATAAGTTTCCAGTAGCAGACTTCTTTCTATCTCAGACCAATGTTCTTCCTTTCATTAGCTTCCAAATGAAATTTCCATCCAAATAAAATTTCCAGATGGATTAACTTGTCAAAGACCAAAATTTCAATGGTAGAAGCATGTTTCAGACACTGCACATAAAAGTTGTGAGAAAAGAATATATTCAAAAAAATTAAATAAGTAAAGTTTAAGAAAGTAAATTAAATTAAATCTATTTGATACCTAACAAGACAGAGATAAAGAAAAAAAGTGAGCATGATAGATGACATACAACAATAAAAAAATAGAAAATAAGTAAATCATGAGGGTTGGTGTGACGATTAGAAATAGTGGGAAACATGTATCAATATTCAACAGAAAAATATTAAACCTAGGATCTGAAAAATTATGAACTTAACAACTCTAGGTGTTCTGCTTCACCTTATTATCAATGGTGTTCTCCAAAAAGAGAATATATATATATATATATATATATATATATATATATATATATATATATATATATATATAATGAAGCTAGTTCAGTCAGATATAAAGTGTAAACATATATAAAAGTAAAGAAAGCAGTACCAGTAGAGAAGAAAAGGAATAAAAAGCTATTTTTTGGAAGCGACCAACATAAGCATCAGAAATGAAGGCACCAATCAAAGGGAAAAAGTTGGTAACACCACTCCCTAGGTTGAGAATGTTCAAAGCATAAACTTGATCCAAATGCTGTTAAGTACACCATCAAGTTAGCAAAGAAACCAAATGCTGCCACATCTCAAAAGTTTCATTGCCTGCAACATTAAAGGTCCAAACAAGAAAATAAACACGATAGCAGATGATAAATTAAAATCAAAGTGGCACTCTTCAAATATAACTTTGAAAACAACAGAGATACAAAGACAAGATAGTAGAGAAAACGTAGAAACAACTGCCCACTAGTATGCATTTGGTGTATGTTTCAAATTTGTCTAAAAGGGTGTCAAGTCAAGGTGCTGCCACCTTTACGAAAAGTGACATGGTTCATTCATTATGTGTTTAAGATAATAGTATGTTCATTCATGGTGTGTTCATTCTTGGTGCAAAAACGTAAAGTAGTCACCATACAATAGGAAATTTCAAGATAATAGTCATTAACCAAAAGGGTAAAAAATAAAATAGCAAAAATGAAACATATAACATCAAGCATTTTGAGAATGATTAATATAAAACAGATTGAAAACAACAGAACTTACTTGAAATCTGTTCAACCTGCTCCAGAGTAAGCTTAGCAGAAAACCCACTAGTTGCAGATTTGTAACTGTACAACAAAGCTTCCTTGGCAGCCTCCTCGCTGCAATCGTTAACCTGTTAAAACAGGGGTCAATGCACAAGCAAAGATAAAAGCAAAAATGGTAGGAAGGATCAATACACAAACAAAGATAAAAGCAAAGATGGTAGTAAAGGACCAACTTGTTACAACAATGAAGAATACAATTGAAGAATGTTGAAGAACAAAAGGAAATCCGAGAGAATCAATTCTTTAGCTGTTAATGCCTTAGAAAATGGTGGAGAAGGTGAGCCCCTTGGCCTCGTGGATGGAGACAAGGAAGAAACTGAGTCGTTGGGAATGAGTCGTGAAAGAGCATAATTATATGTTGAGAGAGAAAGAAGAATCTTAGATTGAGGGCCAACCCATCCTAACTCGGCCCCCACCCACTTCTTAGGGGCTTTGGGAGTTGGGGCTTCAAAGAAACCCTATATTAAATGGGCTAGAAATAAGGGACCTCATTCTAAACGAGGCCAGGGTCAACCCTTGGGTATGGGGTTCAACTGACGGGTCTACACACACGTAAATATACTTCACACAAACATGGCATACTATCACATGAAACCTCTGATTAAACAATAAACAACCAAAAACATCCTTACGAGTTATCAGAAGTCACATAATAACACAATTTTCTTTAAAGCATCTTGATACCCACCTTCAGGTAAGGAAATAGCTTGGAAACTCTCATCAACAGTTCCGGAACAGTCCAAAACGACCTAAAGAATGTCCAAAACTAATACTCGAAACCCCAAATTTAATATTTTCAAAACCTAAAAATAAAACAAAATTGGTGTAGTAGCGCTCAGCACCCAGAAGCTAGCGCTCAACTTTGGTACCCTTGGAATGGTGACACTCAATGCTAGAAAGCTACCCATCAACACCATATCAGTTGACAACAAAATGCTTTCATGGACTTTGATGCACTTGAGACTTATTCTAACGATCAAATGGATTCCTTACACATTAGAATTGATGCAAAACACATATTTAGAATTAAAACAAAGTACCCATTTGATCATTAAACCTGAAATTAGGTGCATTAAATCCATTTGACAACTCCAAAAGTACCTAAACTCAAAACGACACTTTCTAATCCCTATGTCAGTTTACCAACTGCATAACTAAGTCTAGTTACGCTTATTAACACCATCCAACACCTCAGTTTCCTTCCACCAACTTACTTTTAATTTCCAACAGTTAAACCTCTAAAATGAACTAATAAACTCAACCTATGAAGCAATTATCAATTCCATGCAGATTTTTATGATATGAACCTCTTGAGAAGTCTTAATTGGTCTAATAACACACTCTTAACCCTCCAAAATAGTTCAGCTACTTTACATCAATATCTCAATACTCAAAACACCATTTTTGCACTAAAAATGCTTCAAAACTTCAACTATGTACTAACTTTTTGCTACATATCAGATTTCCCTCACAAAACACTTCTAACAAATCTCAAATCACTTCATGACAGCTCCTAAATAGTTACATTCTTCCCTCAACCTCTTTTTCTCTAACTCACCCATCAAAACCTCCCTTTTTAGTCTTAAAACTGAAGAATATGACCACCATTCATCCCAAACAGTTGAGTTCAATATTTTAACCACCAAACAACTTCATCACACTTAATCATGAAAGTATCACGCATCACAATCATACAATTCAAATTATACTCAAAATCATTAATAAATATACATAATATACACACAATCATACCAATTTCTCAAATTCATCTAAGTAGAGATACAAAATTTATAATATAAACACAAATCAAAGCATGAATTCTAGCTTCCCTTACCTTACAAGAAATTGCTCAACTCTAAGAACTTCCCACCGATTGCTTGAAACACAAGGAATTTCTAGACGAACCTACGAAACATCAAATTGGAAGCGAACATGGTCCTTAGAACTCTAATTTAACCAAGAATGAGTAGTAGAAACATGATCACACATGTAATGACCCTTATTTCTTCTAAAAACAGATTAGGAACGAGAGAGAAAAAAAGGGTCGAAACTTACTTGTTATATAACGGAAATTGATCGGCTAGAAATGTAGACCTTGTCGCCATGATCAATTAAGCACCTCTTGATCGTCAAATAGATTACTCAGGAGTTAGAACTCTTAGAGAGAAGGTAGAAAACTCTAGAAAATTAGTTTATAGAGAGATTGTATATTTTAAAATAATGAAACTCATTTATAATAAAACTATTTATAATAAAATCATTTATATTAAAATAACCGAGTCTTACTATTTTTATTCTACCGCTAACATACCATTTTTTGGAGTTCTATGACCAGTGTAAGTTTAGATAGACATTTTTTCAATTAATTCAAGGTTTGGTTGAGAGATAAGCAACAAGATAAATGGATTTTATTCTTTAAAGATATAATAGTCTCGAAATTATTATATACGTAACATTTTATTTTAATAATTTTATATTATTGAAAAAATGTTACATAACCAATCAAAATTTTAAATAATTTTTAGTTAATTTTTTTATCATATGAATGTTATCAATTTTAATGAGATCAATTAAGAAAAATAATAACTTTTATTATGTATAGATGTTTTACACGGTCTCTGTATTTTGAACAATTATTTGTTTAAACTAAAACTTTCCTTAAAAAAGCGAGGAATTATATGTAAGACACGTTATTTTTTTTTTATAGAACCTTAACATAAATTATATGTGCAGATGAACATAATTGCAATGTTTTAAAATTTAAAAAATTGTGTTATTTCAATATATTTTGGGTTAAATATGTTTTTAGTCATTATATTTTGGAGTGATTTTAGTTTTAGTCCCTCTTCAAAACTAAGGTACAATTTAGTCCTTCAACTTTAAAAAACTATGGTTTTAGTCATTTTTATCAAATGTTTTTAACTTTATTTGTTGTTTCAAGCACGTTTCATTATAGTATTTGGATTGTTTACACTGTTTGACACATTTTTGCTTCATTGTTAACTGAGAAACGCGTTTGAAACAATAAATAAAGTTAAAAAAAGTTGGTTAAAAAGACTAAAACCAGAGTTTTTTAAAGTTGAAGGACTGAATTGTCCTTAGTTTAAAAGAGGGACTAAAACTAAAATCACCCAAAGTATAGAGACTAAAAACATATTTAACAGATATATTTTAGATTTTTTAACTTGAAATGAGGTTTATATAATTATAAAGGAAAGAAATTATTAATTTCAAAGAAAAATATTCAAACAAAAAATAAAAAATTCATTTAGTATTCCAAAATTTCGTTCAACAGTTTTTAATATAAAATCTTAACATGATCACATTCAATCCGAAAGTAGTTGGCTCGAAACTAGTGTTTGAAGGAAAAATATTGAGAATATTTTTTCACATTTTTGAGTTTCTTTTTGATGAATGTATCTAAAATTATAATCAAATTTTTAAATGGTGGAATTTGAAACATCATCTAGATTATTCGATGTGAAATCTACTTTTTAGCAATATACTTTTATTATATATATGTATTTTCTGTATTTGAAATTAAAATATATTTTCAAATATTATAATTTAAAATACATTGTCTTTATTTTAAAATGTATTTTACATTATATTATTTTCAGATAACATAATTCCAATATATATATATATATATATATATATATATATATATATATATATATATTAAATTATATAATATAAATAAGTTATAGATTCTTTAATTCATAATATATTTTTACATTTAGAAATATATTTATCATTATACAATCGATAATATTATTACTTCCTAATAGATTATTATATTATACAATTCAAAATCTTCCCACATCCATGGATAACTTAGATTTTTTCATTTTTTACAGCAATGAAAACTGGAATAAGGTATGGAGGTTTTAAAAGAAATATCCAACAAATATTAAGACATTTTCATTCTGGACCATGCCCATGTAGAGAAGTTGGGTCCGGCCCACGAGACGAAGTTTAAACCCTCACTTCAGCCACTGCCCCCACGTTTCCCCCAAAAATCCCCACCACCACCGCAGACCTCGATGAGCGCCCCGAAGGTAGTGGCAGCGACGATCCGGCTCACAGTGCCAGCCGGCGGGGCTCGGCCGGCGCCCCCGGTGGGACCGGCGCTTGGTCAGTACCGGCTGAACCTGATGGCGTTCTGCAAAGACTTCAATGCGCGCACGCAGAAGTATAAGCCTGAAACTCCCATGGCGGTGACGATTACGGCATACAAGGACAACACGTTTGAGTTCACCGTTAAGTCGCCTTCGGTGTCATGGTATTTGAAGAAGGCCGCGGGGGTGGAATCCGGCAGCAGCCGCCCTGGTCACGTGACGGTGTCCTCCCTGTCGGTTCGGCACGTGTACGAGATCGCCAAGGTGAAACAATCAGACCCGTACCTCCAAAACATGCCGCTGGAATCCATTTCGAAATCCATTACCGGAACCGCTAACAGCATGGGAATTAAGATCGTCAAGGACCTCGATTGAGCCTTTATTGATTTGAACTGCTTTCTTGTGTTGTGCGATTAGGATTGGGGTTAGGGTTTTATCTTGTTATTGTGCTCTTTTGAGTTCAATAGTGGAAGAGATGCTAGCACTTGCACATAAGCTTTTGTTATAATAATTATTTTGCTAATGGATGTTTTAATTGTATTGATAATGTTGACAGTTAGAAAAATGTTCTTTTAGAGGTTTTTGTTGGCAATATCAGTTATATGATCTAATCCTTTGGTAAAAAAATATGCTAATCTTATCTTTGATTATGTTATCGGTGTCAATGGGGTCTGAGATGTGCATAAAGTCAGTTGATATCTTTTTTGAAGTATTGATCAACTATGACTAAAAGGGTTTGGTCTTGCTCAATTTATATCTATATTAGATGTAGAAATCAATTTAGGTTTTAGTCTTTTAAACTGCTTAGTTGTTCGCATTATTTGCCTGATGAGTCTCCAGTTGCTTTTGTCCTTTCTTGTTCGATGAACAATTTCAAGTTATGAAATTTGACAATTTACTGACCCTTTATATATGATATGAATTGTTGGCTGTTGAAATTGGAGCAACTCATTTATCAGATAAGCAATTATGCATTTCTAAAATTTGAATTCTGGATGCATGAAAGTCAAAGTCTTGAAAAAACTGAAGAAACTTTGAGCTCTATATGCATTTTGCAGATGCAGATTGTGCATTCATTGCTGTCTGTCTTCCCTAACTGTGCAGGCTTTCATTTCCATACTGCTCTGATTTCAAAATCTGGGGTAAGAGTTAACAGTTAACCTGTTCCTTTTTTTTAATGTTATCAAATAAACCTATGTTATATGTGATAGTTCTCTATTAGCTTCAACACTTAATAGGTTTCTTTATCAGATTACAGGTGATTGTTCTGATGATGGCCCTTGTTATATAATCATAGATTTGAACTTGGGAAACTAAATTGTTGTTCTGAACCTTTAGCATTTGATCCAGCTTTTTTTTACCTTTTTTCATATTGTTTTTGTTTTATTCAATCTGAAGTTCCAATAATCTGAGTGGTTCTGTCTTGCAAATGAAAAACTATATTGTTGATTCACAGCTCACTTTTGATGTTGGAATTCTATGATGAACTAAACCATTCGAGTTGCTGTAAAAGTACTATAAGATGATGAACTAAACTATATTTTTTAATTCTTAATATTGTAATTCATATTTTTAAAATAAAAATAATTTTATAAAAAAATACTATTTGGAAAATGATACTCAGATATTTTGTATAAAAAAAATAAGAAGTACTATTTTAATAAAAAAATATAAAAAGTATAAACTATTTTGTAAGATTGTAATGAAATATCACAATGTTTTTGATGTTAAATTCCTCATAAAATACTAGATAATATATTTAACATAATATAATTTGTGGTTGTTTGCAATAGAAGGTTACACATTTAGTTGACTGGTGAGATTGTTCATAAAAATTTATTTTATTTTATTTTTTTATATATTTTTGTCGCATATGTCTTAAATTCAAGATGAAGCTATAGCCTCTTTAAAATATAAACAGTGCAAGAATTGAGAAGTTTATCATAGTTATCATTAAAAATAAAAGAATAATTAGACTATGAATATCTAAAGGTAAATGCAAGTAATATATTATTTGTCACTGAAAATAGAAAATTAGGAATAAAGTGAAGGAAATGAAAGCTCTCTAGAAAAGGAGTAAAATGTTCTTCAATCTCAAAGGTAAGAAGAGAATAAATTTATTAAACTTCTCCTATACATGAAAACAAAAAAATGAGGTAAGAGTATAAAATATGTACACCTACTAATCAAATTTCAATTTCTGAGATGTCTTATCTCAGATAGTATTTGATAATTACTATTTTTTGGGTCCTCATTTTTCTTTTTGCTATTTTAATTCTTCAAACTTTAAATTTTATTACTTTAGTTTCTCTAGTTAATAATTAAAATTAAAAAAATAAAAATGATAAAAACATTTAAGAGAAAAACAATAAAGTTAATATATTATAAAGATTTGTACAATCCTCAAACCTTAAAACTAATGTAAAATAATTAGCTTGAACGCACTTCAAGACATGATTTTGTTACTAAATTTGTTTCTGTCAGGGTTTTGTTACTAATTTTGTGACATTTTATTAATCTTTTAATTGCTATTATTAAATCTAATTAATTTAGTAAAAAAGTAAGAAGTATTAATTAAAACAATTAAGTCTTCTAAGTTTATAATTTTGTTATGAATGTTTTTTATATTAGTTTTAAATTGTGTAAAAAAAAGTAATAATGTATTTTTAATATTAATATAATTTGAATATATTATCATTATAAATTTTAAATAATATGTAGATATATTACTTTTATCTTTATGAATAAAATACCTATTTATAAATATTAAAATTACAATATCGAAATTAATGTATAGAAAATAATTTATAGACATTGAAGTAAACAATAATAACTATTTAATAAAATACAGTGTTTAAATTAAATTGTTGGTTGAAGAAATAAATTTTTTAAATAATTATTTCATTTATATAAAAGAAAAATGTATTTAAATTAGTTAGATCCTTAAACATATAACTACTTTAATTTTTAATTTTATTTTTTAATTATATTAATTAATATTTTATTTTGAGTAACAAATTAATTATGATTAAATATAAGAACTAACAAATAGTTAAAAATATTAAAAATGAACATTTAACAAACCTTTCTTCAATAAATAAACACACACACATATATATATATATATATNTATATATATATATATTAAACATATTTAAACTTGATATTTTAAACACGTTTTTAAATGCATGTAAATTATTAAAAATTGAGTTTAAAAAAAAGTTAATTACAAACTAGTAAGAATAAAACCCCAATTCGGAATGAAAACTACGAATTACTCATTTATCGTCTACTCATTTATTATTTTATAAAATTTCACATCCACTCATTTATCACTTTATTTTCACTATATTGTTTCCTAATTTTTTGAATTATGATACTTATAAAAATTATAAATTTTACTAAAATAATAACTTATTATGAAATTGAAATATCTATTAACATAATTTTTTTTTCAAAACATTACATATTTAGGACTTCTTCTTTGAAAAATAATTAACGTAAGTTAAAAATAAATTATGCATCCAAAAGTTATAAAAAAAAATCCAAATATTTATAAAATAACTATTTGTGAATAAATAACTTCTCTTATTGTTTAAAATAATCTTATTTATGTAGACAACCCTTTCATTTTTGTTGATACAATTATTAAAAATACTACCTAAAATTCAAAAAATATACGAATTACAATAAAAATTCAATTCATCTCTAACAACTTGAAAAGTTACAACTTAAATTCAATTCATCTCTAACAACTTAAAAAGTTACAACTTAAAAAGTTATTGAGCTAATACTAAATAAAAATCTAAAAAAAAAATACGATCAATATTAGAAATATACTGTTTTTAATAGTCAATTTTAAAATCTAAAAGAATATGTTTAAGAACCACACATATCCTTCTTTTAGGAAAAACACACTTCAAACAGAAAACTTCCTTAATTAACAATAACAAAAAATAAAGTTGTCATGTCTTATTATCAGTAATAGAACAATAAGAGCACTGTCATTGTCAAATATGATCATGTTTTCTATCTGTTACACTACTTTTAAATTTAAAAAAGAAATCATAATTGTTTGAATTACCAATATAAGTAAATTTAAATATGGTAATTAGATATATTTTAATATTTGAACAAAATCTATAACTCAAAGATGAAACCATAAATAGCTTAACAATAATAAAGGAAAGTTTATTTTAATCACTACTATTCTAAACATTTTCTACACTCCTTTCTAATTTTGTTTCAGTACTTTTTTTTAAACAATTTACTTAATCACCTTTTCTTTAATCCGCATAAAGTCAAATCTTTATATAAAATCTAAAAAAAAAATATATACTAAATACTGCCATATTCCCTCACCTGAGTTCATCAAAATTAGAAATTTAAATCAAAACAACATTCAAAGATCAAATCTGAGATCCCCGTCTCAGAATAGATTTTACCAACCCCTATTTTTCAGAAAAAAAAAATATCACTGATAAAACAAAAAAGATTATCTATTTAGATGAAAAGAAACATCATGAAGATGGTTGGAATTCCTAGTACCATCCAAAGATAAAGTAAGATTGTATGAGAAAAAACGTTCCTAGAAGTGGCGATTACCTACTCCCCAAGCAAATAGTATCCCATATTAGGATCATTGCCACACATAGTAATCCATCTGTCACTTTTCTTCCAAGATTCTAATTTTGGTCACTCTTTCCATTTTTGGTGGTCTCTGCAGAATCCCAATCCTCTCCAACAACAAAATAGTTGTGCTTTTTTATTTTGTGTGTGCTGTGTGTCTTGCATATAAATAAAGAACCTGTTTTGGGGGCCTTCTTTTCATGCCCATCTTTCCCCTCTTATTCTGAATGCTGGTGGGTTCAGTGTTTGGTGAGGAAGGATAATAAAGGTTGGTGCTTTCTGAGAGGGAAGAGAAAAAAACATGGGGAGGGGGAAGATCGAGATTAAGAAAATTGAGAATTTGAACAGCAGACAGGTTACCTTTTCCAAGAGGAGAAATGGGTTGATCAAGAAGGCCAGAGAATTGTCTGTTCTATGTGATGCTGAGGTTGCTGTCATCATATTCTCTAGCACTGGCAAGCTTTATGAGTTTTCAAACACAAGGTGCTTGCTTGTTTCACCCCTTTGAACCCCTTTGTTCAAATATGAAACCTTTTACATACAAAAATGATTCTTTTTAGGATTTTGTTTGTTTTTAGGATATGAGGTAGCCTTGCTAGATATTTAGTTTTTTTTTTTCTTTTTTTTTTTCATGAAAGTTGTTTGGGGGTGGTGATACTTGTGGACCAAGTAAACAGGTTTGCTGTTCTTTGTACTGGAGAACCATTTAAGTGTTTATAAAAGAGAAAAATGGTTTTGTTACAAGAAAAATAACGTGGAGGGTTTTTATCATGCAAATGTTTGAATTTGGATTTTTGTTAAGGTTTAAGCTAAAAGTGTGGTTCTGATGAATTTATCTTTTGTGGAAGATGTGAATGGTGAGATTAGTTAAAAGAAAACTAACTCTGCAATGATAGAGAAAGAGATTTTTAGGGGTAGAGATAGAATTATACTCTACATGCATTTTGTGGCTATGGGATCAATGAAGAAACAAGTACTGAAACTGAGTTGTGTTCATGTATGATGATGTATCTGGTTTGATGAGTTGAAGAATCCCATCTTGTGCTATTCTAGATTCTTACTGCCAAAAACAATCTATGGTAGTAACCATCACATTAGGGTCTACAATTTTCTATTGCTTTCTTTTCTAGTCCAAATTCTGCCTTAATCAGTTATTGACAATTAGCTATGTTTAGGCTATCTTATTTAGAGAGATTCCTGAGAGTATTCTAAAAATAAGTCATTATTTCTCCAAAATTTAGCTGAACTAAATATGGGGACAATAGAACTTATCTTTTAGTTTTCTTTTAAAACTTAGATGGCATTTTTTAAATGCAAGGACATAATTGCGATAGAAGATTTTGTTCCATCAAATTTAATGCTAATTTGCAAGTCCAAGCTCATGCTGGCCTTTTAGCAACTTTCAAATGCTCTTACTGTTGTTGCAACTGTTTATATGATCCACCCTAGGCTTATTTTTTCTTATGATTAAATGAATTATATTTCATTCATGAAGCATGGAGCATACCCTATCAAGGTATATGAAAGGCACCGAATTGGATTCTGCAGAGCAGCCTATTGATGTGGCCCCAAAAGATGTATTTAATACTTTCCCTCAAATATCTTAAAGCATCACACTTTTTTTAATAAACTCCTAACCCTTTTAAGGTCATCTTTCTCAGTATATAGTTTGAAGTGTTATTGTTCATACTTTTGAACAGGTTACGGTTATGGAGCCTGATACAAACCTTTTGATGGATGAAATAACAAAGCTTCGATCTGCATACTCGTAAGTTTCACTGACACTTTATATAACTAATCAGCAATGCTATTGCAACTAACTGATACAATCATTAGTGAAACACCTTAATGAAATGACACAATAATGGGACTACCTCACTGTATTTTCTATCTCTCCTGTGTGCTGATTTTTCATCAGAATCTGATTCCAGATTTTTTTCTGATAATATTCTCAAATTGTGTAGAAATATGAAGGGTAAGGAGCTTGATGGATTGAGCCTTAAAGAACTGCAGCACCTAGAAAAGCAGCTGAGTGAAGGGATATTAGCTGTCAAAGACAGGAAGGTACTGAGATCAAATACCAACAGTGGTGTAATTGATTGTATTATTTTGATTTGTAATTTCCTTAATCCTTACAAGATTTTCTCTACACTATTCCATGCATGTTAATATGGTCATATTCAAACATAATTATGGAGCAAATTCAAGCATTTTGATATTAAAGGGACAACCTTTGTATTTTTGGAAGAGAAAACATTACAAAACTCATTAATTTGAACAACTGCAAAGTCAGAGTTTGATCCTTTTAAGGGTATTTGACCACAGTGATTCATTTCCTTATTATGTATAGTAGCCAATGGCGAAATAACTTAGAAGAGTGGCCTTTGGCTGCTATGGATTCAAATAATGGCCATAATAGCGGTTTTTTGCTTCTTATGGCAGCACTGTCCAAGTCTATTAAGCTTCAAAAAATATTTTTAAATAATGATGAGTTCATTAGTAAGTACTTATTGTAAACAAAAATGAATAATTAGATTGTAACCAGGTTAATTATATTTTATTTCTGACATGTTTATCAGTTACTAAATTCAACCACTCATTCAGTTTTTCAGGTCAAGACTTGCTAATATGTGAATATGCTGTGATTAATCTTATTCCTCACAATGTATTGTTTCAGGAACAAGTACTTGTAGAACAACTTACAAGGTCCAGGATACAGGTACAGGGTTCTTCNTGCTCTTTTCATCTCGTTTTCATTCCACAACATAGCTAGTAAAGAGTCAATATTTATGGTAACTGTATTCCTACCAAAGCCTAAATTTAAATGAAAATTTTCACAGGTTCATTTGTTCAATGTCATTATTTCTTTATGTTTGTAGAATAGTAATGGATTATACTCTAATGGAAGAGAATTTGGAATACAACTTTCTTTTCATAAGTTGTTTTCTTAACAAGTTCTCCAAATGTATCTGCAGGAGCAAAAAGCTATGCTGGAAAATGAAGTTNTGCGCAAACAGGTAAGAACCAAACCAGATTTAAGAGNCAAAACTATAAACTATCTCAAATTAACCTTTGAAATCTGGAAACAGCCAATCTTCTTACTCGTCTTTAATTTGAACTGTAAACAGCTTGAGGAGATACAAAATAAAACAAAGACACAGTTCCTTGAATTCAGTTGTTTGGATAGAACATTTTCCAAGAACAGTTCAAAATCCCTTTTCAATTGTGCTTCAGAGGAAAATGGCCACTCAGATACTTCTTTGCAGTTAGGGTATGTCATCATGACTCCCTTTGTTTTAGAAACTGAAATATGTTGCACAAATATTGATACTGATGCCGACACAACATGGATATGGACACTTTGACATGTGTAAACTCTAAAATGTAGGACATGGGGAGACTGATCTATATATTGCATTATTATGAATTATTTAAATTGACAATCAAGAATAATGTATTCAAAATCATCTATAAACAAAGTTAGTCAAATATAACAATATAAACATATTACTACTTGATACTAAAATGAGAGATTAAATAAAGATTCCTAATTATATAGGATTTATTCCTTAACATTGTAATTGAGTTAATATAACTTTGCAAAAGTTGAATACTATTAACATTAGCCAAAAGGGTTTCATGCTTGTGAATTTTCTTGTTTAAGGTTGTCAACACCAGATTATGGTCATCAGAGGAAAGGGTGGAAAATAGAACCTTGCAACGACTCAGGGAGTCAAGTGGCTTCACAGTGACATTTTTGTACTGAAATCTTACGTTTGGAACTTGGGAAACATTGCCCAGTTCTTCATCTGCAACCTTTAAGTTTTAGAATATAGAGATAGTTTTAGGCAAATTAAATAAATTTTATGTTTAGTTCATAAATTTTTGGCTTTCACCAGCATCTGGTTGCTGAATTAGGTTAAAGTTTCATGCTAAATGGAGGTATTAAGATGGTTGATTAGATAAAAAAGAAGTGATTTTTGAGGTCTCCCTTTCTTCCTCTCTCTTTATATATATATATATATATATATATAAAGAATCTTTAGAATTATTTGTTGCAAATTCATGTGAATTAGGTGAGAATTATAAACTTATGAGTTGTTGGGAGGGATCTTTTTTCACTCTACAAACATGTACTAGGCAAGTGTTGTGAAACCAAATATATAAAATAATCAAATTACAATTTCATTTTCATTTTTCTTAGTGTAATGGTTATAAATGAGTTATTTATTAGAATTAATAGATTAAAAAGATGAAGGGTAAGAGTAACAATTTTGACTATGGAATAAATAATCTTGGAAGAGGAATAACTACATTATGTACATTTAAAGTTTCCAACAATATTAGTCATTATTTTGGGTGTGTTTATATTATGTATAAAAAGGATGAACCTTTTTTTTTTTCATTTTGGGTGTGTTTACACTTTGTATTTGCTAGAAATTTTCTACCTTTTTCTTTTTCTTTCCTTTGATCATAAATCAATATTACAATGACACCTCACAAATTTATTAAAATAAGTAATCTCACATCTCAAATACTACATAAATATCAAAATATGTTCTTTGTCACATTTTCGACACAAATAATAAAATATTTTACTTGTTATTGTAAAAGATTCAACATAATTCCTTTAAACTAATTCATCATGTGTTGACTCAAATTTCACAATATCAAGAAGTTGTTTTAATGAGATATCATATCAACTTTGTGTGATATTTAGCTTCAAATTTTTTAATCCACTTTATGTGAAGGTTAATCAACATTACCCCTTTCAATTATATATAATATCTAGTCAATAATTATACCTTATGGTGTTATTCTAATTTGGAATATTATTTTCAACTCCGTAATTGTTTAATTCAAAATACTGTTTTCAAGTTTTGAATTGCAAAATCCAAAAGAAAAAAATTAATTCAAATGTTTACTTACAAATTCCTCAATTTGAAAAAGTTATGAATTGTTTAATCTAAAAAAAAACTTTCACATTATACAACAGGGAAAGAAACAAAACGAACTTCAGATGTTAAAAACAAAGAAGAAAGAAAATGGAACTATGTGAGGTTCATAAACATATAATTCACAAAGGGTAAAATAGGTAGTATGAAAAATATTATGGTGTAAGAAGAAGTTACAAGGTGCAAAATGAATTTTCCTTCGACCCAGGTCACGTGCTTTCTTGTTGAATTTGTTCAACTTAAATAGGGGCTTCTTTCCTACACCCCCATTGACCAAAAGAACCTTTTGATTTTGAAAGAGGGATGTAAGTTTTTGTTCTGGTGTAATGGAGGCATACTGGAGTGTTAAGAATCTAGTTAAGGATACAATCGGATTATATGTTTCAGTTAATTTAGAAAAAGATTAGATTAAAGGATGTATTTTATATAATTAAATTTTGAAATCCAATAAACATACAATTTGGCATATAATTAAATTTTAAAAGATAAATACATTATTTTAAATAACCGAATTTCAAAATCAGAAACACATACAAGTATAACTGAATTTTAAAATTCAGTTGATCAAACTTGAGATAAACGAATGAGTCTCTCTTCCAGTAAGACAGCGGTGATAAGTCACACTAGAAATGTACCAACCAAAACGCGAGCTCGGAAGATGAACAAATGGCAGCACAGTCATAGCCCCACTTGCGGGATTCTGGTGAGATATGAGGAGGCAATTTTTTTTATTTTGATTATTTATTTATGAACACGCATAATATTTCCATTTTTATTTTAAATTATTCTTTTCACTAAACTTATTTTAAATTAAAAGAATTTTTATAAGAACATGGGTGATACTTTCTCGTTTATTTTAAATTGTTCTGTTCACTATTGTTATTTAAAATTAAAATTAGCTTCTGGGAGTGTACGGTAGTATGCTTTCAAACGGCTGGTAGAACCGAACGGCCCTAGTGAGCCAGCAGCCCATCATAGCGCCACATTCTTACTGGGCTAAAGGCCCAATGCCGGCGTAAATGGTGTCCACAAATCCAGATATATTTACTAGATATATCCTAACAAAAACAAAGATATGTCAAGTAAGACCGTTTATATTTATTGTTATTCTGTTTATATTTTGTTTATCTTATATCAACCCAAAGCCTATAAATAAAGGC
>NC_028358.1:4056604-4062216 GCF_000741045.1 Vigna radiata var. radiata | reverse complement strand
TCAACACAAGAGCGTGCGGTCGAGATCCAGAAGAAACGGACAGAAAGACAGAAGACGACGTCACCCAGGTTAGTCCTTCGGTCCCAAAATTTATATCGAAACATTTTGGCGCCCACCGTGGGGCCGAAAGTGAAGATTCCCTATGGTGACCACCAGAAGCATGGACGGAAATAACACTGACCCTATGGAGCAATTGAGACGACTCCAGAATCAATTGGAACAGCAGAACCAGCTCATTCTTCAACAACAGGAAGTTTATATAAAGCTGACTGAGGAACTTAAGCAACTCAAAGAGAAACAGCGGGAAGCAACAGACGACAATAGCCGGAATGACGATGACAATAATAATAACCACACAACCCCGAACGGACCTCCTCGTTCACCAGACCTGCTACCTTTCACTGAGGCCGTCATGCAAGCTCCCATGCCCGACCGGCCTCCCCCGCAGATGGAAAGGTTTGACGGAACAACAGACCCGGAACACCATCTCAGAAATTTCCTTGATTCTATGGCCTTTTACTCCAGCGACGATCCAGTCAAATGCCGAGCGTTTTCCCTATCCCTGAAGGGCGAGACTCTCGAGTGGTATTATACTCTCCCTCCTAACTCCATTGACAACTTCCGCACCGTCGTCACTCTATTCAAAAGACAATATGCAACCAATCGTAAAGAAACAACCACTGCAGCCGAACTTGTCAATCTCAAACAGGAGAAAGATGAGTCACTAAGAAAGTTCATGCGCAGATACACTGAAGTAGCAAGAAGAGTTAAGGGGGTAAGCCACGAATTCATCATCAACAATTTACCCAATTGCCTGAAACCAGGTTACGTCTCAGAATCCCTATATGCCAAGTTGCCTAAGACGATGGAAGAGTTGCAGGAAAAAATGAACAAGTTTATTAAAATGGAGGATCAACGGCATTTTCGCAGAAAGGCGGATGCCGCCGCGACAGAAACCAAACAGGAGGGAGGACGATCGCGGGACAAAAGCCGTAATCATAAACCGTCACAAAAATACACCCCGACCCCTTACAATCCTCAGTACGATCAGTATGCCCCTCTCACGGCCTCAAGGGAAAAGGTGTTTGAAAAAGCCCTACAGGCCAACCTCATTACCGCTACCAAACGGGGGACACCGAACGCTGCAGACGGAGCCAAAGTCTGCAAGTATCATGGCAACCAGGGGCACACCACAGAAGGTTGCCGAGTCCTCAAGGATAGAATTGAAAAGCTGATTCGCGAGGGGCACTTACAAGAGTTTGTCCGAACAGAAACACGTCGACGAGAGCGGTCGCCTAGAAAGACACGAAGAAGTCCCGAGCGTTCAAGGAGAAATACCGAACGCTCCAGAGATCAATCTCGTGAGCGTTCTCGCAGTAGACCTCGAAAGCGTGACCCTACTCCACGAGGACGGATCAATACTATCTCAGGCGGCTTTGCAGGAGGAGGGGCCTCATCCTCAGCTCGCAAAAGACACTTAAGAAGTTTGCGAAGTGTTCATAACGTAGCCCGCAACCCTTTGTCAATGTCGGACATCATCTTCACAGACAAGGATTTTCATGCCCTAGATCTTAATCAGGATGACCCAATGGTTATAACCGCTCGCATAGCACAGTACGATGTAAGTAAGGTTCTTGTAGATCAGGGAAGTTCCGTCAACATCCTATATTGGACTACCTTCCAAAAGATGGGACTGCCAGAAGATGTAATAACACCCTTCGGAGAGCAAATTGTTGGGTTCGCAGGAGAACGGGTAGACACTCGAGGATATCTTGATCTTAGAACCCGATTGGGAACTGGTGACAGGGCCAAGGAAATCCGCACGCGGTTTCTGTTGGTAGAAGCCCATACCTCGTATAACGCCCTCTTAGGACGGCCGTGCCTAAATGCCTTTGGCGCTATAGTTTCTACTCCTCACTTGGCGATGAAATTCCCTTCGGAGGATGGAAAAATATGCACCGTTCGGGTAGATCAGGAAACCGCTCGACAATGTTACGCGGCTGCTTTGAAGGCTAAACCATATTTTAAAGAAAAACGATCTGAAGCAATACTGGTCGATTTGGATCCCAAGACCAATACTGATGATCGCATCCAACCCCAGGGGGAAACCAAACAGTTCGTCCTCGGCAAAAATGCCGACCAAACCACCTCCATTGGCGCTGGCCTGACGCCTGAACAGGAAGAAGACCTGACCACACTGCTGAAGTCAAACAGCAAACTTTTTGCATGGTCCGCTTCTGACATGCCAGGAATTCACCCTAGTGTGATTACTCACAAGCTATCGATATTTCGTGAAGCCCGTCCGATAGCTCAGAAAAAGCGGCGACTCGGTAACGACAAAAGGGAAGCCATACAGAACGAGGTAAACAAACTAGTAAAGGCCGGGTTCGTCCGGGAAATCCGATACACTACTTGGCTCGCAAACGTTGTGATGGTAAAGAAAGCAAACCGTCAGTGGCGAATGTGCGTCGACTTTACCGATCTCAATAAAGCCTGCCCCAAAGATAACTATCCACTTCCCAGCATTGACCGGTTAGTAGAAGGTGCTTCGGGACACGCGGTCTTAAGCTTTCTTGATGCCTATTCAGGATACAACCAGATCCCCATGCACGTCCTGGACCAGGAAAAAACAGCTTTCATAACTGAACATGCCAACTACTGCTATGAGGTGATGCCGTTTGGTCTAAAAAATGTCGGCGCGACTTACCAACGGCTCATGGACAAAGTCTTTCGGGATCAAATCGGACGGTGTATGGAGGTTTATGTCGACGATATGATGGTAAAAAGCTCTTCACATCAACAACACTTGAGAGACCTAGCTGAAGTCTTTCAACAGCTGAAACGATATGACCTGCGGTTGAATCCTTTAAAATGCACATTTGGGGTACAGGCAGGTAAGTTCCTAGGTTTCTTGTTGACCAACCGAGGAATAGAGGCCAATCCGGACAAATGCCGGGCGATTTTGGAGATGCGGAGCCCAACGAAACTTAAAGAAGTCCAATGTTTAGTCGGCCGCCTTACCGCCCTATCACGGTTCATCCCGAAGCTCTCGGACCATATCAAACCCATAATAAAGAACATGAAGCAGAATATACCCCGGCACTGGGACGATCAGTGCGAAGTTGCCTTCTCCACAATAAAGAAAATACTAACGTCTCCACCGGTGATGGCGCGACCAACGGAAGGCTTTGATTTGCAACTATACTTGGCGGTCTCTAATCATTCGGTAAGCGCAGCTCTCATTCAAGAGTCTCCAGTTCTTAAATTGATCTATTTTGTTAGCAGAACTCTGCAAGGAGCAGAAGAACGATATTCCCAGGTGGAAAAGGTGGCCCTAGCTCTGATTACTGCAGCTAGAAGACTCCGACCGTACTTCCAGAGCCATCAAGTCGTTATCCGAACGAACCACCCAATCGCCAAAATTCTCCGAAAACCGGACCTCGCGGGCCGAATGGTTGCTTGGTCCATCGAATTGTCAGAATTCGGCCTCCGTTTTGAACCACAGGGCTCCATCAAAGGTCAGCATCTGGCCGACTTCACGGCAGAACTTCCGCCGGCAATCATACCGCCCACATGGACTTTAAGCGTGGACGGATCATCGGACAGAAAAGGAGGTGGTGCTGGAGTCGTACTAGAAGGACCGAACGGTCTGTTGGTCTAACAGGCTATATCCTTCAACTTTCAACTCAGTAATAACCAAGCAGAGTATGAGGCCCTAATCAGCGGGCTACTTTTGGCCGTAGAATTGGAGATCAAGTGCTTAGAATGCCGGATGGACTCACAGCTAGTCGTCGGGCACATCAACGACACTTTTCAAGTCAAAGACAAAATCACCTATTGCGATATTATCATAAGGTTAGTGATTTGATCAAATCGTTCTTCAGTTTCAATATTACACATGTACCCAGGGCACAAAATTCCCGAGCGGATCTACTGTCTAAACTGACACACAACCAGAATAAGTCTCAACTAACCTCGGTGATCAGAACCACGCTGGATAAACCCTTGTTAGAGACATGTTCCATTGACCTCACCTCTTCAAAAACTAACTGGCGACACGAAATCATACAACTAATGACCCAACAGGAACAGGGCGGGTTCGTGAATGTCTCCGATTCTAAACGAATCGCCCGTTATACGTTCGTGGGTGATGATCTTTACCGACGCGGGTACACCACCCCACTATTGAAGTGTTTATCTGCGGATGAAGGAAAATACGTCATACAAGAGCTACATCATGGAATCTGTGGTACACACTCGGGAAAAAGAACACTTCAAGCAAAAATCCTACGAGCAGGTTTCTATTGGCCCACCATCGAAAAGGATTGTGCAGATTTCGTACGAAGATGCATCTCCTGTCAATCGCATGGACATGATACCCGAATCCCTCCATCCGAACTTATGGGAATCATCTCCCCATGGCCCTTCGCTCAGTGGGGGATGGATATAGCCGGCCCCTTACCGGTCGGAAGTGGACAGCGTAAGTACCTTCTTGTGGCGGTAGACTATTTTACCAAGTGGATCGAAGCGAAAGCCCTCGCAACAATTACCGCCCGGAAAGTACAGAGTTTTATTTGGCATTTAGTATGCAGATTCGGTATTCCACAGAAGCTCATTACAGATAACGGTCGGCAATTTATAGACCGGACGCTAGAAGATTTCCTCCACGGACTTGGTATCAAGCATGTTACTAGCTCGGTAGAGCATCCACAGACTAATGGTCAGGCAGAAGCGGCCAATAAAGCCATAATTACTGAACTTAAGAAACGCCTGGGACAAGCCAAGGGTTTATGGGTTGAAGAACTACCTGAAATATTGTGGGCTTACCGTTGCACACCGCACGGTGCTACCGGCGAAACTCCTTTCAACCTCACATATGGAACGGACGCTATGCTACCAGTCGAAGTTGGAGAGCCCTCCTTACGGCGGAATATACAAGATATGACCATAAATGATCAACAGTTGAGGATAAACTTAGACGTATTGCCCGAACGGCGCGAAACAGCCTTAATCAAGAATGCAGCTCAGAAAAGACTTATCACTCGACGTTATAACTCCAAAATTAAGCCACGCAACTTCGCTGAAGGAGACCTAGTTTGGCGAAAGCGAGGAGACGCTCGGAGGACTAAAACGCACGGGAAGCTCGCTGACAAATGGGAAGGGCCTTTTCGCGTCAAAGACGACCTGAAAAATGGGGCGTATCGCCTAGAACAGCTTGACGGAACGGCCATCCCCAACACATGGAATGCAACCCATCTCAAGTTTTACTATAGTTGAATGATTGAAGTTACTGCTTTATATGTTGATCTTTACAAACAATGTTATTTATTTCTCTAAGCACATTTTCAATGAAGTATTTCAGTTTAAGTATACAATTTACATTTATGCTACCGGTCGCCATGTCCTCTAGATTTTTCAATCTAGAAATACTACCGGACGTCATGTCCTCTAGATTTTTCAATCTAGAAATAATACCGGACGCCATGTCCTCTAGATTTTTCAATCTAGAAATACTATCGGACGCCATGTCCTCTAGATTTTTCAATCTAGAAATACTACCGGATGCCATGTCCTCTAGATTTTTCAATCTAGAAATAATACCGGACGCCATG
>NC_028358.1:4053414-4056384 GCF_000741045.1 Vigna radiata var. radiata | reverse complement strand
GCCATGTCCTCTAGATTTTTCAATCTAGAAATAATACCGGACGCCATGTCCTCTAGATTTTTCAATCTAGAAATAATACCGGACGCCATGTCCTCTAGATTTTTCAATCTAGAAACACTACGGGACGCCATGTCCCCTAGATTTTTCAATCTAGAAATAATATAGGACGCCATGTCCTCCAGAATCATCAATCCAGAAAGCGTTACGAGATATTGCGGCACACAAGCAAAGATCCGACCCAGTTTTTAAAGCAACAAAAGCATTCCATTCAAAATACCAGCAACAAGCAAATAAAGTCATAAAGGCAAAAGTACGAGTTGTTGCAACCTTGGGACACAAAAACATAAAATATGTTACAAAGTCCTAAGTTTCTACATTGGCCTCTTCTTCTCCTTCCTCTGCAGCAGCCTCTTTCGCCGGCTCTTCAATGGCGACCTCTCCCACTACCTCGGCTATGTCCCCATTCTCGGTGAAGGTACCGTCCGGTATATCTCCAATCGGTGTCATTTGCCCGAGATAGACATCTTTGTACACATCAAATTCAAAGGCTTCAGATGAAACATTGGCTAAGCACGCCATTTGCCTTAGCGCCTTCTTAAAACCTTTAGTATGCTCTTGGCGAATGGCCGCATACATCTCGGCCTCGGTATTCTTCCATTCTGCCGAGGCCGCCCTAAGATCGTCCCTCTCTTTCTGAATAATGTCTAGTTGAGAAATGGTCTTCCGAGCCGACTCCATCTCTTTTAGCAAATTATCTCGCTCGGTTTGCATCTGGGTACTCATATTCCTCAACTGTTCATTGAGGGTACGACTTTCGGCTATCACCTTGGCAGCTTCTTCAGCATTTTTCGTACAATTGGCATGAGCAGCGCGCACCTCCTCTAACTCCTTCTTTAACCGGCATACTTCACTCTGGACATCCCCACGGCTAGAGGCATAGGCCATCTTGTACGCCACAGCACCACACCTCAAAATATGATGAAGCAAGTATTCGGACATTTGTTGCTCAGACATCGCCGCCATCGCTTTTTCTTCGGCAGCATCGAAGTTAAATTCGATCTTGTGTCTTAGATCGAAGCCTGGATCATCCATACCCAACATCGTTCGGGAACTGACTCTTCAAGAACTGTCGTTGTCTTTTTACCTTTGGAGGCTCCACTACCTGCAGTTGCTTTCCTCTTGCGGGTCAAAGCTTGAACCGGAGAAGGAGGAGTGTCTTCTATATGCACTATAGTGGCCGGCATGGATGATGCCCCACTCGAGTGTGCGGTTTGTAAACCGACCCCCTGTTCCACCACTTGCGACTCCCTGAACCAATCCCGACCACTCTTTTTAGCCATAACTTCTGCAAAATAGTAGCACACGCACAAAATTACAATTCACAGAACGCAAATGAAGAACAGTTGACAAAGAAACCTACCAGACACTCTTGATTTCAGATCGTTGTATTTCAGGCAATTAACCAGCTTCCTCGAAGAGAACGGACGAGGTAACTTGACCAACCTATCCAGATCCCTCTGTTCAACATCAGACATATCCTCTATTGGCCAAGAGATTAAGGTACGAGGCTTCTTAGTCCAATATAGGGGAAATCTAGAGTTCCCATCATCATTATAAAAGAATGGCCGACCCATTTCGGTAACAGACACTTTAAAAAAGTGGTTTTTAAAGTCTTTGTATGACTCGACAAACAAACTAAAGATGGCATTTTTGGCCATAGACGTCAGAGATACCCAACCCCTCTTGGCATTAGGGCGAGTCTTAAAGAAAAACAGGAATATTTTGGCGGTTGGTTCTACACCCAAGGCTTGACATAAAACGCCGAACGCTTGAATGTAGCCCCAGCCGTTCGGGTGTAATTGAGAAGGGGCTACGTTCAAGCATTGCAAGACATCCATTTGAAACCTAGTCAGAGGGAGTCTAACATACAGAAAAGGCATATATATAAAGAAACAATCTTTCCCAACCACATCTTCTCTGTGAAAAACCCTTTCATCATTCCTACAGGCTATTAATCTAAGGGCACGTTGGTATCCCATGTCCCTTAGAACGCAGTTGTCCTCTACCCAGCGTGCCAGAATTTCTCGGGAAGAAAATGAACTTCCTTGTTCCCCAACCTCAGGGGAGGCCCACGCGTATTCCCTCGGAGAGGGGGAACAACCCTCTTCAGGGCCATCAACAACAACTCCCCCGTGAACAAACACCCTATCCCCGCTAAGTAAAGAAGTGATACAACCAGTAACCACCGGTTGGGCAACCTGTGGGTCACTGTGATCCCTCTCGACATTATCAGAAAAATCGTAAATGACAGGGGAGGAAGCCATTGTTACCTGGAAATGGGTGCGCGACACAGGAGAAAGAAGAAAGCCTGGGGAGGTAATCACCAAGAGACAGAAATGAAAATGTAAAACGGTTCACTTCCTCACATAATTAAAAGCGTGGAGGTTATGAAACTGCCTGCGTCTTCTACACCGTTAGATGTGTTTGATCCAACGGCTCCCTTTTCGCGACTCTAACGCTACCCCTAGCGCGAGAAATATCTGCATTTTCTAAGCTTAAACGACGAGCTCATCGCGTCGTTTTCAAGCCACTCACACAACTATACGATTACTCAGCCTACACGCAGTAAAACAAAAGTATACCGAACGACAGGCACAACTAAGCCCTTCGGTCAAACAAAGACAAACTCCTTCCTTTGCCTCGGACTTGGGGGGGATGATGTACGGTAGTATGCTTTCAAACGGCCGGTAGAACCGAACGGCCCTAGTGGGCCAGCAGCCCATCACAACGCCACATTCTTACTGGGCTAAAGGCCCAATGCCGGCGTAAATGGTGTCCACAAATCCAGATATATTTACTAGATATATCCTAACAGAAACAAAGATATGTCAAGTAAGACCGTTTATATTTATTGTTATTCTGTTTATATTTTGTTTATCTTATATCAACCCAAAGCCTATAAATAAAGGC
>NC_028358.1:4033942-4053174 GCF_000741045.1 Vigna radiata var. radiata | reverse complement strand
TCAACACAAGAGCGTGCGGTCGAGATCCAGAAGAAACGGACAGAAAGACAGAAGACGACGTCACCCAGGTTAGTCCTTCGGTCCCAAAATTTATACCGAAACAGGGAGTATTTCTTTCTAAGTTGCACTTTATGTGAGAACCTGGAAAATGAAATGGGTTTAAAGAGTGGATTAGTGTATTAGACTAATAGAATTAGATTTTTCCAGAACAACCTAGTTCATTAGTTTATTTCTTCTATCTCTCTAGGGTTCAGTATTTCAAGTTCTTCTCCTTCTCTCTACCATTTCTTCCCACTGAGTTGTTGGAATTGTAATAAGGAGGTGTCCAGACGTCCACGGTGTAGAGAGCTATACAACCGACCGATTGCATTCGTGATGCCTCATCCAGATCGTCAGTGAAATGGCAAGCAGCAAAGAACGCGTTTGTGAAACGGTGGCAGCAGTGGAAACGTTGTGACACAATGTCATCGCATGTTGAAGATATGAAACGAAGTTGATGGATGGTTGAGGAGCTCTCGGTGAATGGTGCACTAGCTCAGACGACTTCACTCTGGAAGGAAGCTAGGTGACGAATGGAAAAGCTCATTTGAAGTGACTTTCAGGCAGAGTGTAGTCGTTGGAAAATTCAACAGCAGAAAACAATCTTTCATAAATCCAAAAGTGATTTTACAAGGGTGCTATGGTGGATTTATAGCAAATCCTCCTAGCTGTATGCGGTGGAGATGAATCCCGTATGAAGTGGATCACAATCCACGTGGCAAAGTATTGAAAGTGTGCGAAAAATGCAGAAGATGCAAGAAATTCCTAAGATACATGTGCTTAAATGTGAAAGAAATGACCATGGTGGGCTTAGTAAAATGGGAGGTGGAGGGGTGCAACAACTTTATTCTTCTATTTCTTGGACATTTCTACCCTTCTCCTTGTGTTGGTTTGACCCAAACTGGAGCAGCTGATTGGGCTTCTGGCTTCCACTCAAAACGAAGGAAAAGAACTTGTCCGTCTTTGTCAGTTTTAAGATCTTGTTGGTCCATGACTGGTCTGGAGGCCCAAGTCATTAATTCGCGATTCTAGCTGGTAAGCAATTATCCCCTTTCTCCGTTGTTCTTAAGCTTGTAACATGCAATCTTAGCTGGTTGCATGTGAAATTTGTTCCCTCTCTTCATTTTCTCTGTCAATTCTAGCTCTAAGAGCAGTTTCTATCACCAATTTGGTGGTTTGTAGGTCCTATTGAGTTCATCGCGGTGTGGGGTACTATTTGGGGCGTTCCGGTGAGCTGTGTTGTGAATTTAAGGTAAGGAGAGCTAGAATACTTTCTTTTAAATGGGTTGCATGAGGTATATGTGTGCTATTTGGTATATTTTCTGAGTTTGTAGAAACAGAGTAACATGACTAAAATGTAAAATCTGTGAATCTGTAATGTGATGCTTGTGAACTGTTTGGATGAGCTTGATTGCTGAAATTGTACATGTTGAATGTGTTTGGGATGAGAAATTTGTGGTGATATTGATTGGTTAGAAGACCTAGTGTTTTAATAGTGTTTTAGGTCATTATAGATGAAGTGGGGTAATGATTTTAAGAGTTAGAGGTTAAGGACTATTGGGGTCTGTTGGGGGCAGTCTTGGCAAGTGTATTGTGACCTGTTTGAGTCGCCAAAGTAGTCAAAATAGGTGCAAACAGAATTTGATTTGTGGAAATTGATGTTTTGGAATAAAAGTTGAGTTGTAACCACTTTAGAATTTTAATAGGAAGGTTTAGGAACATCTAGACAAGTTTAATTAGGTATAAAACATGAAATATAGGTGTTAGAAATTGGGGAAAAGGCCTAGATATGGTAAGAGGGTATGTAGGTGCATAATTCTACAGAACTTGCGTTCTGTAGATTATGCAGACTCGCTATGCGAATGGTCTCGCATAACGAGTTCCTATAGAGAGTGCTCTCTGTTTAAGTCATTCGCTGTGCGAGCTGGTGCACTATGCGAATGATTGGAGGTGCATAGCGAGTCTTTGGGAGGGGTGGTCTCTGTCCAAGCTCTTGCATAGCGACCTAGGTGCACTATGCGAGAGACCAGAGGTCTGGTACCTCTACAAGCTAATTCGCCTTGCGAGTGAGAGTGCGCTGTGCGAGAAATTCCTATCTCGCCTTGTGACTGGGGTGTATTGAGCGAATCCTCTGAGTCCAATTTACTCTTTAGCTATTTGTTTTGGTTTGAATTAAGTATGTGTGATGATTTAAATGCAAAATATGATTGTTGTGATGTTGTTAAACTGCAAGTATATGATCCTAAAGGTTATGATCGGTCTTGAATGTAACAAGTGTGGTTCTTGGACGTAATTCCATGATCCTCAAGGAGAGGATCCATGGTGGTGCCCTTAGTGTGTTTTAGAATGATTTACATGGTAGCTCAGTCTTAGGAGTTATCCTGAAACTCCAATGGTCTTTCTTCTCACATAGAGAGGTTTGATTCATGTCATGAGGAGTAGCAAGGTCTTAGTCTTGGAGGCTTCCAGTATGCTCCAAAGCGTGGTACAGACTAACCTCGTGACTGTGGTAGGGTGAAACCTATTGGCAACGACTTTGCAAAGCAGTAGAAGCCACCACAAGTGCATGACCTGCCATAGCTCGACAAACATTTTAAGTCCGGACGAGTCAAATTTAATAGTGTACAAGTTATGTTATGTAATCTAGTGTATTTGAATTTAACTTGCATAATATGTGTGATTGTTATAACATGATTTTTGTATATCTAGCTCACCCTTTCTACTTGTTGTGTGTGTTGTTATGTGTTGTGTTTTATTTTGCAATGATCATCCACTTGGATGTGAGTAGAGATTGATGAGGTGTCCCTAGAGCAGGTCTTGGAGAGAGATGATGTCACTGCTTAGCCTAGTTAAGACTCAAAGTAGTTTGGTGTATTTTGAAATACTTTATTGTCTCTAAAGTTTTAAATTATGACCATAACTGTAAACTTAAAACTTTATCTACATATCCTTAACTGTTCTTTAATATTATAATTGTGGATTACTCTTTTATATAGTTTATCCTATATAATATGGGCCGTTACACTTTAAATGATTATTTTCAAAAAAAAATTATTAATTTGTTAACATGATGTGAACTTCTAATTACTATTTTCCTTATACACTTGATCTTTCACTTTTACTATGTAAACAAATAAAACCTTCCTACATGAAGTGAAGTTAACATGTATTGAATTTAGTTTATTCATTTTAGTGTGGAGTTAGTTTTTGTGTTAAGATTATTAATTTATTGGATTAAATCCATTAGTTTTTATTGTGAGTTTAATTTATCAGAATAAATATGTTCGTCTTAATGTGATGTTTGATTTAATTAAAATAAATTTGTTCATCTTAGTATAAGGTTCAAGTTATCAAAATTAAGTGCAAGGTTCAATTTATCAGAATAAATCCATTTGTCTTAATTAGTGTTGGATTGACATTTGTGTTATATGTCTAAAGTACAATGAACAAAAACCTCACATTTAGATTAATACATTTTGACTTGATACTGATATCGTACACTAATAGTTAGTGTTAACATTGTTTTTGTGCAAATAAATTTTTGCTCTAAGTGATCGATAAGTCTAAACTTGTACTTATCCATAATTTAAATATTTTTAGATTTTTCATTTTCTCGTCTTGAAAACTAAAACCTAGGTGATTGTGTCTGAATGAATTATTTTATGATGAAATGAGCTTTAATTTATAATGATTACTTTATTTTCAGTTTTTAAAAAACTATTTTAATTTTAATTGCCTTCATCTTTCTTATTTAACTTCTTTTTTTGAAAATACTATTTTTAAATTTAATGGCCTTCATTTTTCATACTTAACTTCTTTATTAAATCATTTTAAGTGTCTCCTTCCAATTTAATCTTTGAATAAAAACTTTGGTAATATAAAATAATAAAATAAATTTTCAACAAACATAAAATAAATAATAATATAATAATAAATAATATCTAAACATATTTTTCTTATATTAATTAAGTTTTGAAATTTTTAATAAACTTATCTATTTTAAATATAAATATATTTAAGCACTATAATATTACTTTTACTATTACTAATATTATTATTAGTACTATTCTTATACTAATAATATTATTATTAGTATAATATAGTACTACTATTTCTAGTATTATGAAGATACTCTTCATTAATAATTTTATATGCTCAATATTACCAAAATCTAAATATATTATTATCTTCAAATATACATAATTACAACAATAATAACATATTATTTCTCTTAATACAATTTTATTAAAAAAAAAAAAAACCTGTACGATCTAAAAGTAGTTTAAGTCTAAAAGTATAATAAAAGAAGATAATTTTTTTTTATCTGTTCTCATTGGGACATACCTACGTAAAACATGAAACTCTTACCATAAGTGTCATTTCAGACAAATAAAAATAAAATTTCAAACATTGGGTGGATTCATAGGAACCACATGTGAAAAAGGTGGGTCCTTTTATGTCGTAGACGTTGCAATTTCTTATACGGATTATATTTTTTAAAAAAATAAGGTTTAAACTTTTTAGTCGCTAAGTTAAATTTTGATGTTCAGTTTAGTCTCTGTCAAGTTTTATTTCCTATGATATGAAAAATGTATCAAATCAGTCCTCATGACATAAATCACGAATTTTTCATTAAGTGATTTGTTATTCATAACACCTCCCGTTAACAAATCAAAAAATATTGGATACGTATTTTTTATTAAGTGATTTGTTGTTCATAACACCTTCCGTTAACCAATCACAAAATATTGGATACCTAAGTATGAAAACTTGTGATTTATTGTTCATTTGATACATTCTTCATATCATATGGACTAAAGGTTGACATTTTTAGAAGCGGAGACTAAACTGAACATCAAAACTTAACTTAAGGAATAAAAAAGGGTTTAAACCAAAAAGTAACGATCTTTCATATTATTTTTTTAAAATATTTTAATATTATTTATTTATTATTTTGTGATTGATTTAAAATTTTTTAAAATTAATAATAATAATTATAAACACCAGTATATCAAAAATATTATTATTTTTTAAAGAAAAAAATATAATTAAGGCTTATATATTTTAATAAGCAAAAGCTATTTTAATGTAACCTACCCTTGTCGAATGACATAAACACTTTTCTATGATTTCTTATATTAAAATGGTTTGTTAACCGATCCAATGGATCTTGGAGGCATAATCCTGACTTTGGAACCGTCCAAAATCATAATTAACTCAAATTTTCTTTTACATGCCCACTCAATGATGAAAGCAATCAATCATTAATTCAAATATTATATCAGATATTCAGAGAAATATAAAAATTGGAGAACGTGAAAGATATAATTATTTTTAAAATTAATTTAAATTTAAATATTTTCGAGTGAGTTGTTGTAAAAGAATTTGATTCTATGAAATGTTTTTTATTTTTAAAATTTTTTTATTTAATTGTAAATATAATTAATTTGATATTATTATAGTTAATTAATTTAGATTTGGAAAAGGGTGGGAGAAAGTGGGTTTGAGTGAAACAGCATAATTGTGATTGACCTGAGCTTATGATGATCGTCAGCCTCGTGTCATGCAATTTTCTAATATATTCCCCACTTTCTAGGGTGGCACCAGCACGCGCCTCCATTTCAAAATGCTCATTTCCTATATCTCCTTCTCTCTCCCCCCTAATATATTTCTTTTAATTATTTTTTTATTATTACTCTTTAATTAAGTTATTCGTATATATTATTTTTTACTTTTAATAGATCAAATATGTTTTTATCTTAATTTTATTGAAAATTAGAATTAATCTTTTTTTAAGTTTTGGACAAATTTAGTTTCTTATTTTTAAAACTATATGAATTTAATTCTTTTAATTAATTTTTTTAAGTTTATTTAAGATTTTAAATGTATTTCTTAATTAATATAGAAAAAAAATATGTTAAAAAATATAAACAAATCAAGTATTATTATAAAATAAATTTGAAATGTCAAATAAATTTATCAAAATTTGATTAAAAGACTAAGTTAATATATTTTTAAAGTTAAAAAAACTAAATTGAGTCAAAGTTTAGAGACACTAATTCTAATTTTTACTAAAAATTAAAAATAAAAACATATTTAACATTTTTTTCATAATAACCATAGAACGTTGAAAATCTTGAATGCACGTAAATTTGGTTTCAATTTTTGGACTACTCATCAAGATAATTTTTTTTAATCACTTATTTTTTTTACTTGTTTTATTTGATCTTTGCGTGGGTTTATGGGACTCTTTATTAAAGATGATTTTTTTTTATACTATTACATTATTTTGAGGGAAATTATTTTTTATTATATCACAATCAGCTTATTTGAAAGTTAATAATCAATGAATGAACTTTAGATTATAACACCATTTAATAATAATGAAACTAAGCATATAAATGAATAGACCATCTTCATTTAAAAAATTTTAAAGCAATGAATTTACGAGTTCTATTGAATTTATGATTCTTATATAAAGTGTTTAATTTTTTTATTTATAGCAAATATAACTTAAACTTATATTTAGATTCCTCAACACTCTATTAAGAGAAAATTATAATTTTATTTTTTAAAACTTTAATATGTAATTTTAGTTATTATTTTGTCTGAGTAAAAAAAAGTTATCATTATAATTTTTAGAAGTGTTACGGACAATAATTTAATTAATGGTATTTCAGAAAAAAAAAAAAGTAAACGTGTTACGTAAATAAACCAGTAATTTACTCTTTATACATTTACTAAAAAAATTGTCCTCTAATTATTAAATGTACAATTGTTGGATATTCATCATTATTAAAAATAAGAATTTTCTTTCAAATAGAAATAATTTTATGAGTGAATTAGTTCTTAAATCTTCTTATACTTATGTTAAACAATTGCAAATTAAAATATTTCGTGCTGAAGGATCTTAGTGAAATAGATTTGACCAAAGTTTAGTCAAGCCATATAAACCTCTAAATATTATAAATATAAAAAGATTCAGTCTATAATGCATAACCCATCTTAGTGAATATATACATTTTGCAAGAAAGAAATGGATAAATTTAATAATATGATTGCAAAAAGGATAAATGATTATTAAATAGTGTACGTTGTGTGTGGAATTGATTCATTCCATGAGCTAAAAAATATGAAGCAAGTTTTGATATCTTAGTTAGGTCACACGAATGTGCAAGAAGGTACTCAAATGTTTATAGCTTATTATTAGATTAGAAGGTTTGTCATAAAGTTAATTAATTAGTAGACAAAATCGCTTCTTAATCAAGGATTATAGTTTAATTAGGCATATTTTTGCAACTTTTGTTGCGCGTGTTTGCAGATAATATACATATACAACACAGACATCAAATCAATGTGCATGTCTCACGAATGTGTCTCTGAGTTTTCATACTTTTATTTATTTACTTTTAGACTTCATGCAGGTCCCCATATCACGCATGTTTCCACCATAATTATCATATCTCTCCATCATTTTAATCCAACGGTCAACACAAAATCATACAAATAAACAAAACTTTAATCACCTAATAAATCAAAAACAGCTCATATATTAGATCTTCTCAATTCTTTATTTTTCTGCATTTCAACAACATCTTCTTACATACAAAGATTTCCCACATTCTTTCCTAAGGCTAAATTATTCCTTTTCTTCCTTCTCACAACTATTTAACACTTTTTTTTTTTTTAAATTAAGTTTCTATTTATTTTTAACTATTAGTCTTTTCAATATTACATATTATCACTTCATAAAATCATTACTTTTATTAGAGATTTTTTATGTGTTCAAGTAGATTCTATTTAAATCTAACCACTTTTGCAAAGACTCTTTTCCCTAATTTCTTTGGATTCTTAATGCATCCCATAAATAGAGTTTCTATGTCAAAATCAAGTCAAGAATATATACATCAACCCTACTTATGATATTTTCAATTTTTCTCTTTTCTTCCCAATTTAGCTAATTTGTAAAAAGTAAAACAAGTTTTGCAAAATTACTAATGTAGTAGTAGCTAGTGTGTGTGTGTGTGTGATAAAGAAGGCAAGAAGGACCCACGGATGAAGGTTAATATTTTAGACTTTTTCTAGGTCATTAAATTAAACATCAACATCATGTGTAATGTTAAAAGTGTTAATTAGTGGAGTAAATTAATGAGATATAACAACGTTATAAGTTGGATTTAGATGGTATAATAGGAGAGTGATATTATGATTAAGCAACATAAAGATGATGGTTGTTGTTAGAAGTGTAGGACCATTCCCAATACAAAAGTAAAACAAATTATGATCATCGCAACCACAACCCTCCACACCCTCCCTTTATATTCCTCCCCTCTCCCAACACCATAATCACCTTGTCGGTCCCTCTCTTTCTTCTTCTTCTTCTTCTTCTTCTTCTTCCAAAAATTCAATCTTTATTTACAATCCTTCATTCACTCAAAAACCCCATCAATAACACAGCATGAAACACCACCATCAAAATCAACACCAACAACAAATCTTCCAAAGAAGCTCGAGTGCATGCACAGCCACCACACGAAACACCCGAAGAATCCTACCTTCCACCCTCTCTCACTCCCGCGCCTTCGAATCCGAGGATGTCTCCGACAAACTCCTCGTGGGACGAGGATCATCGCCCTCGGTCTCCACCTTCTACCATCAGCAGCAGCAACAAAAAGGGCAGAAACTAACGCCACAAAACAAGTTATCCTCCCTCATACGTTCCTTCCTCAACATCTTCACGTTCCCCACGATGATCCCCACATGCAAGTGGCTCTCCATCCCCCCGCACCTCTCCATCACCCCCTCTCTCGGCCGGAAAGTCACTGGAACCCTCTTCGGCCACCGTCGCGGCCACATCTCCTTCGCCGTGCAGCTCCATCCCCGCGCCGAGCCCCTCCTCCTCGTTGAACTCGCCATGTCCACCTCCTCCCTGGTCAAGGAGATGTCCTCTGGTCTCGTGCGTCTGGCGCTCGAGTGCCAGAAAGTGTCGTCGTTCTCAGCCGCCACCAATGGTGGTCGCCAACACCACAAGAGACTCTTTCAGGAGCCTTCCTGGACCATGTACTGCAACGGCAGGAACTGCGGCTATGCAGTGTCCCGCACGTGCGGGGACCTCGACTGGCACGTGCTGACTACCGTCCAGAGCGTGTCCGTCGGCGCCGGCGTGATCCCTCTTCTGGAAGACGGAAAAGGTAGCGGCGGCGGCGGTGGGTCGGAGGGCGAGTTGATGTACATGAGGGCACGGTTTGAACGAGTTGTAGGGAGTCGTGACTCGGAGGCGTTTTACATGTTGAATCCCGATGGTAATGGAGGACCTGAACTTAGTATTTTTCTATTGAGAATATGATGTGAAGATTGTTGACAAAAAAAAAAAAAAAAAACAGAGAGAATTGTCACAAGACTTTGTTGTTTGAAATAGTTTAAGGAAACAAAATTAGGTTCGGATTAAGATTGATGTATTGTTTAGGTTGATCTCACTTGTTTGCTATATTTTTTTTTTCAATTATGTCCATATGTATATATATAAAGATTAAAAGATGTGATTTAATTTCTGATCATATATATAAACTTTTCTGCTTATGGGTAATTCAGTTTATCGAGTTTATAATGTAGTAAATGTTTATGACAGGGACCTGAAAGGGAGAAACAAGAAAAAAACAAAGGTTAGGTGAATTACGTGTAGGAATAAATTAATTGGCTTATTTTATTGGGCAATTCAATATATGAAACAGTATAATTGGATCCTGAATCAATCTTTTTGCATGTGAAACAAGTTTAGTGGCCTGCAACAAGCCTACACAATGGGTAACAATATTATATATTATTTTTGTTTTGTTATATATTAAGAGAAGAGAATAAATTACTATTTGATGAGTTGTAGGTGTGTCACTTTTTTAATATTTAACGATTGATGTTAGTGTCTCTTAATATTGTCCATATTCCATTTCAATCTAGCATTAGTAAAATCAATCATTATATTTGAATTATTGTTTATGTAAATTATTATTCAGTCATTTTATGTTCAATCAGTACTTTAAAGATTATTTATTTTTCTTTAAAATGTGACCCAGTTGGTTAGAAAAAGGAGAATAGGTATAAGTTCTACCCTCACTTTATACTCTTTATTAAAGCTATTTAAAACTTTTTGATTACGTAGGAACAATATTAATCTATCTTAAAAAGCTTTTTCGTTGTAAACATTTATTTTTTTAATTCATACCATTAATTATTCTCCAGATCATGTATGACTCTTCTCTCTCACATAAATAATGTCAATTATTACTTTTTAAAAATCACTTTCATATTTCATGAGGTTTTTTTAGTGTATATATAACTGGAATTAAGGGTGTGTCATGCAGTGGAAGGAAAATAAAAGAACATGAGATTAAATATAGTGAGAAGTGTACCTATTTGTTTTCATAAGTTTTCATTTCAAAAATAATAAATAAATAAAATAATTATAGAATTATAAAATTACTGATATATATATATATATATATATATATATATATATATATATATATCGATTATCTTAGAACTACTATTATCTTGTACTTGTCAAATATCAATGTTGTTGTGATTGTTGCATTGTCCAGGTATCACGTGGGAAAGATGCTGCTGTAATTACACAAGTCACAAGATGAAACAGCTAATGCTTTTGTAACACAAACAAATGGATCACGGCAAATCCAAAAAGAAATTCGTCATACCTAAATTTTCAATATATATATATATATATATATATATATATATATATATATATACACACAAAAAAAAAACTGAAAATCAGTTTTTTTTAGTGTAGTTCAAATCAAAATATTATTAAAAGTCTTAAAAGAATCGTGTTCTAATTACAATTCATGTCATATTGTTTAGGTTCTTGAATGTCATAAGAGTTATTAACTCGTGCTCTTTTATAAGATATAGAATTTCTATCACATTTTATCAATATATGGTTATAATTATCATAGAGTTTGTCAGAAATTTGATCTCATTAATTAATATATAATTTGAAATATATTAAGTATATTTTGCATAAGAGTTTAGCAAGTATCTTGCTTTTCCACAATATCACAACTTTTTAGAGTATGTTTTTAACTTTACTATTATATTTTAACTTCTACATATAATATCTCATCGGGAAATCAGAAATGAAAAACATATATATGAAATTCTTAAAGCATTTCATTTTGTTATTGAATTGACCAATCAAGTATTAAAAGAAATTTAAGTATTGGAGATTATTGACATGCATTACCTAGATATAAAAGCAAATTATACACTAAGAAAAATATATTTATGTTAATCCATATATAAATATCTAATCTTACATTCAACATGTCCAGATTTAAAAAAGAAAAAAGAAAAATCTTACATTAATAAAAAAATAATATAAAATTATTATGTATAAGTAAATACAAATATCAGTTAATTGAAAAAAAAAATAGAGAAGTTGATGATTAGTGTGACAGTATTTTGCACTGTTAAAGCAGCAATGGAATGTGGAAGAGGAAAATTTCCAGCATATGTGGAAGAGTGTCACCTTTGTGGCACACAATGTAAATGTATCAGATATCGATAAGATTCTAATTTATATGTCCACCTAAATTTCTCAGCTCATAGTCAACCAACAATAATTCTAGATATCTTTCCTTAATATTCCTTTTTAATCAGTTTTTAGTATTCAGAAAGCTATTAAAAGAACATAATCGAAATATTATTTTATTATTATTATTTACTTTCTTTATAGTAGCATTGTTTAATAAAACCTTTTCTGGCCTTTCTGCATACTGTTACACAATTTATTATTGTTGGATATGAAGTTTTCAATAATAGAATTACAATATTGAGCAAGATTGTATATACATGATTTTTATGGTCTATATTTACAAATTAATTTTATATAATTCATAAATTATTTTTCATTGATAAAAATTGTAAGTAAATCTGTGTAAAAATTGACTCTCGATCAATATATAAAATCACAAGTTCTCCCTATTTAACAGAATATTCAAAAACTACTTTCAGTAATCATAATAATTGTTCCGGTATGAAGTCGAGTTCCCAACCTACACAATTTCTCCTCCTCGAACCGTCCGCTACTTCACTTCATCAGTTCTTTCTTGTACTTCCAGAGTTCCGAGGGTATCTGCCAAAGGTACTCTAATGCTTAAGTTAGTTAAGGTATCCGATCGGGCCTTTAAATTCAGAGATAAATGCGTAATAAATGAACCTACTTACCTGGGACTTTTGACCTGTATTTATAGTGTTGGACATGGGCCTGGTATTAAGGTTACCCTAATTAAGGCCCAATTACAGTCCAATCACCTTAAACATGTGATTATACTAACCATTTTGAACTTACCTTGGCCATGGAGACTGTTCGCCCGCTACCGGACCTCACTACTCATTCCTACCGGCCGTCTTATGAGGTAACCGTCCGCCTTGCTGGGCGTCTTCAGTGAGTTGATCTGTCTTATCCGACCCTCCGACTATATTCTTCCCGAACGGTGGTTCGTAATACAATAATTATTATGCTGTTAATAATATTTTAGATTTATATGCTGAAATGGAGTTATTTTTTTATTACAATTTAACATTTTTAGTGTTGTATAAATTTCTTTATACTTCCACTTCTAATCATGATTTTTAAAACTTTATCGAGGTAGCAGAATTTCAAAATACTTTCGATTATAATATAATATAACTTAGATCCGTTTTTATTTCTGAAGTTTTTTTTTCTTAACCATACTCTATAATATATATTTTTTGTTTTTGTTATTCCATTTTAATTCTCAATACAAATAAAATCATTAAATAACATCAATTTTTGAAAATAAAATAATTAGTTATTATATTGATTAAATTAAATATCATTTTATAAATTAAAAATTATTATATCTTAAAATAATTTTATTTCTAAAATTAATTGTTAATTAATAACTTTTTTAGTATATATATATAGATAGATAGACATGTGTCTACTTTTATTTTGGATCGTATCAAATATATTTCAATGGAACTAATTTAAAACAGAAATTATTATATTGACTATAATGAAAATAAAACAGAAAAAAATACAGAAAAATTAGAAAAAGAAAAAGAAATCACATATGACTATATATATTTCATATATTTAAAGCATCTTTAAATTACATAATACGTATTTTTATTTCATCACCATCTTAATAATAAAATTTCTAAGATTTGAAATAAAAAATAAACATGATTACATTATATAACAATTGTTCAATCTAACTTTAGAAGAATATTAATTAAATTGATCTAATATATATAATCTTTATTTATATATTTGATCTTAGAGCTAATATTTTCAACAAAACAACCTTTTTTTAGATCTTATAATTCATAAAATTTAACTTATATACTGATTTCAGTAACATATAAGGTAGCATAATACACTTTTATTTAGATATCTGAAAACGGTGTAATCTTAGGGAAACTAACATCAATAAAATTATCACTTAATAATGAAAAAATCTGTAATGGTTATTTAATCAGAGACCTAAAATAGCTGTCTCAATCGCCTAACTATGACAAAAACATTACTAGAATGATTATGAACTAATACTATATAAACACTAGCATGATTAGAATTATACGGCTTTAATATATATTGGAAAAAAAATAAAAAAAGGGTTCTGAAAATTTGTTCCTTGGCTTGTACAAATCGATGTGAAAGCAAATAATAAGATAACTTAAAATTTGATTAAAAAGAGATCGACATTCATTTGTCTCTAATGAAGAAGATATTTGGTTGAATGTTTTTAATGTGTGTTTGATTTGAGAAGTGAGAAACAGAAAGGTTGTCTTGTCGGAAATAGTTGATGAGATTTGAGAGGCGTATAGATAGCAGAATTTGAAAGGTGGTTTGAGAATGGTATGAGTGGGGAAGAACAGTTTAAAATGGAGACAAGTTGCATTGTTGATATCATCACATTCACAATGAAAATATTGGTCAAGTTGTGAGTGATATTATTATTCAGACAAGATATTATCTCTGTCCAATTATAATGTCATTCTAATTTCTCATTCATTTGGCAAATCTATCATAGAGTAGTAGTATGAATATTCTTAAGAAGTAGCAAATTTAAACAATGCAGAACCTAAAAGACATTCGTTTAATTAATAAATAATATAGTATTATAATAAATAATATAATATGATAATAACATTTTGATATATTCAATAAATCTTATTAAAATATATTTTAAATAATTTTAATAATATGTTAATTTATATAAACTAAATTTACATCCGTTTATATTTATATATTGTAAAACCGTTTAGGATAGACATGAAATCTCAAACAAATACTATATTTATAATGTATTACTTTTAGAACAGTTTTGTCTTCTAAAAAAGGTAAAGGAAGTTACTTTTACTTGATTTTATTTGATAGACAAGTTCTAATTAATGTTTGTACGGTGAATTATTGATTTAATTATGAAATTTATTAAATTGAAAAATCTAGTATGTTGAGTTGTTTGTATATGTTGTGATTGGATGTGAAAAAATGGTGTATGATGATGTGAAGTTTGTTTTTGCTATGAAAGTTAAGTGTGATGAATTGAGGAGCTAAATTGGGTGAATTATAAACTGTCAAAATGTATAAATCTGTGTTTGTAATTAGCAGAAGAAAAGGGGTAGTTTTTGAGCTAAAAATGGGGGTTTGATAGGTGAAATGTTAAGATAAGTGTTATTTTGGACAAACTGTGTTTTGATAGGTGTCTAAGCGTTAATTGAGACTTGTTTGAATTATTTGAAAGCAGATTTTTGATGTAGAACTGGTTGGTCATCTTTTGGAGATGTTTTGTATAGTTTTTAGTTCATTTTAGAGATTTTGATTTAGAAGGTTTGGAATGCGAGGTTTTGGAGGTTGTGATTAAGTCTATTAAGACTTGTGTAATCTGTTAGTTACATAGAATTGATGTTGAAAGGTATAAAATGGAGTTTGGTTGGTGCTAAGTTGTTAAGTGAGCTTGAGATAGCTAATTTGAGTTAAGAAGGTATTTTTCAATGTTTCTCTAGGTATAGAAGGTCATAAGAATCAACAGAATGTGGGGGAAAAGTGTCTAAGTTGAGATTTGAAGTGTATCTATGAGAGTTTACTATCTGCTCCGCACAATTCCACAACTCATGGAAAATCCACCATCTGCTTGTGGACTTCTCTGTTTTCAATTTCACACTTCCTAAAGTAAATCCACAGGTTGTGGAAAAATCCACAACTTAGTTGTTGAACTTGTTGGTTTTCAATATGTTTCTCTCGAGACAAATCCACAGGTTGTGGAAACGTTCACAGCTAGGTTGTGGAACTCTCTGGTTTCAACTCTGCATCTTTGACATCAATTCTTACAAAGTTGTGATTTTAAAGTGTCTTTCTAGTTTCTTGGTTTATAAATGAGTTATATTAACTTGTTTTCTTGCTATTGTTGGAGTCTGAGTACTTTGTATATATGTGAATGTGATATGAGAATGAAAAGTGTGTTGTGAGAAGAATCCTAAGGAGAGATTCTATTTTCTAGCAAGTTGTAAGAGAATGCTTGATAGAGAGACTGCGGTACCTAGGTATCCTGATATTCGATCAACTATTTAACTCATGTAGAGTTGGATGGGGTGGCGGAGAGAATGACAGGAGGTCTTCACTCAAGCCTTCTAGGTTTTAGGAGTAGAAGATTTACCTCATGGTGAGTAGGTCAAGTTACCCTTGTTTATAACTCTGCAGAGTATAAATACTACCATGAGTGCATGCCTGTAGTTGTCTATATCAGCATCATATCCAGATAAGTGAGTGCAATGGTTTGGGGGTTGTATGAATTGCTTGTTCTTTAATGTTGTTAACTGTTAAACCAAATTATTATCTGAGTCTTTATTTGTACACTAGCTTACCCTTGCTTCTGTGTTGTCTGTCTCTATGTATGTTTCTCTTTTGCGATGGTCACCGATATGGTGTGAGCCGTCAAAATGGGTCACAACCCGCGAGCTAACCCGGTCCGTCACGGGTTCGGGCCGGGTTGGGTTTGAAAAATACAATCCACTTATATGCAGGTCAGATTTCAACCCGGCTCATTTAGACCTGGCTCATGCAGGTTGAACCCGTGGTGAGCCGGGTTGGCCCACCAACCCACCTACCCAATTTTATTTTTTTATTATTTTATTTATGAAACCCTAAAAAATAAAATACTTTCTTCACTCACTGTGTATACCAAAAAAGTAACATCTACTCTCACAAATCACTCTCACGGTACTTGCTCTCATTCGACAGTGCTCTCACCCTCACTTCACTGAAATTCTTCAAGGAGCAGGTAAAACACCATTCCTTTTTTCTTCTCTTTTCTCCACATTTTTGTTTTCTCACTTCTCTTTCTTTTTTTTTTCAAAAACCCTATAATGACAAAAATAGGGATTTGCGAATTTGTTTTTTATTCTAAGGGATTTGAAGACATGGAATGATTTTTTCATGTTTGCTTGTATAAGATTTTGTTCATTTTATTTAAATAATTTGAGTATACATTATTTGAACAAGCTCTTTTTGATATCTTTGAATATGGGAAATTATGTAACATATTAAACTATTAATTTTTTGTTGATATTGTTGAGTACTGGTTCTCTTTTTTTAAACTAATATTTTTTTACTGATTGTCGGAATTGTTCTCATATTAGGAACATCTTTATTAGTGAATTTAGAGACAACAAGAACAAGGGTCAAGGGTTGCAACAAGAACAAAAAATTATGAATATAAGAAACTTATTTGTATGTTTTTTGTGTTTGTTTTTGAATGACATTTGGATTATATTGTACTTTTTATTATTATTTTGAATTCTCTTTAACATAATTTTTTGGGAGTGAAAATTGTTTAAATTTAAATTACAGAAAGTTTGTATTTTCTTTATTTTAAAAAAAATGTAATTAAATGGGCTAGTGAGCCAACCCGTTTACCTACCAACCCGTGGTGGGTTGGGTCGGGTTCAAGTTTTTCTGGCTCGCTAATAAATGAGCCGGGTTGGATAGGCTCACTAAGTGACCAACCCGTGGTGGACTGGGCCGGGTCGAGTCGGGTTACCCGTTTTAACAGCTCTAGGTGTGAGCTTAGGGAGACGTTCTTTTCAGTTACTCCAGCGAGAGGTGAAGGTGTTACAGATAAAAAGTAAGATGGTTCCATAGGTATATATCTTGTCCTTGTGGAAACTTTAGTTTATATAATTTTTATATTATCATATATGTAAACTATTCATTTTAGTAGTATTTTTACTATTAAAAATGAGATATTACAACATATACAGATCCCCAAACGTATATGTGCAAGTTTTTCTATTTTGTTTTTAGGTTTAATAGTTTCTCATTAATATCATGTTTTTTTTTTCAATTTTTAAAGTTTACTATTTTTAATTTTCTTTAATTTAGTTCCACATTTTAAAGAAAAATGACTAATATATTTATTTTACAAGTTTTAAAACACCCTAATATTTAAGATTGAGTTATAAAAAAAAAAGAAAACTATAAAATTATTATTTTTAACTAATTTTGAGTTTGTATTTTTCATATTTTTAAAAATTAAGTTAGGTTTCAATTACTAAAATAATTGTAATGAATTGATACAAAGAAAATTTAAAAATTGTCTAAACTATTTAATTTTGTAGCATTAACACACATATACACAAACACGCACACACACACAGATATACACACACCCACACTTACACCCATAGGAACTTCTGGTTCAAAATGATGTTTTCTAATCATTCTCGAACTTTAGTCCAAACTTATCTTATGGTTTTTTGCATATATAAATTTTGATGAATTCTTTTTTTTTTTTTTTTTTTTCAGGAAATGGATGTTTATTCCAAAATGAATAATAGACTTGTAAATAATTGAAGGAAACTTCTACTATTTTTCAAATTTAGGAGTTAGTGTGTATGATTAGGAATAAATCTAAGAAGCATATGGATAATACTATCTTCGATATTTTGTTGAAAATTTTCAATATTCAAATTAAGGAGGGTAGAGTGGTTTCATTTATGGACTTAATATGACAAGTTTCATATGTTAATTGACTTGAGGTGAATATTGATGATGCAACTAAGAGTTGTCATGGGAAGTCAGGGTAAACATGTGAGCAAATTTTTAAATTTTTTAGAGATACATATTTCTATTTATGTTGAGTTTTAGGGGTCATGTATACTTTGAAGCATGCTTGGAGGTAGAACTTTTAGAGGTTTTTGTTTTAAAATGATTATTATTTAGCCTCTCATGATTTTTTTGATTAATGAGTGATTCCTTAAAGTCTTATAGGAAGATGGTGTTGGTGCTTTCATTTTTGTACGTATATATCATTCAAAGTTTATCATGTTTTTTATAAAAGAAATAATTGTGCTGATAAGTTACTAATTTAACTTTAAATAATATATGTTATTTAATGTTTTACCTGTATTTATTTAGAATTTTTTCATTAGTTTAATTTTATTTTATAAAGTATAAATTTTATTATGAGTTTGACGTGATTTTCCATACTTTATATTAATTTATTTTTAGTAAATTTTCATGTAATAACTAACATATTGAAAATGTGATAGTAATACCTAACATAATCTTATTATCTTATTAACACACCATATAGGTTGACAAAAATAAATTATAAATAAATCATTTATATGAAAGTGATGATATTAAAAGAATTACATAACAGTATTTACAAAATGATAAAAAGGACTTATATAAATATATGTACTATATACATATATCTCATACATTTTATGCAGATCTTCCACCATTTCCTCTTGTATGATTATATGTTTTTGTCAATATATAATCATAGTAAAATTACAAGAAAAAAAATGAACTAATGATATGGTTAAACATGTATATCACATAAAAAGTAAGTATATATTGATTTTTTTTTACAAAAACTATGATTATAACATTATGGACTCAGACTATATCAGGTTTGTTTAATAATTTACGGTTAAATATGTCTTTTGGTCCTCATATTTGTACTCAATTCTCAAATAAGTCCTCATGTTTTTTTTTTTGTCTCAATTACATCCTAATATTTGTTAATTTGAAGCAAAAAAGTCATTTCCGTTAATTTGACAGTAACGCCGTTAGGATTATGCTGATCTGTAATGAATATTAATTATTTATTTTAAGTGATTTCTTTATGTGGAATTTTTAT
>NC_028358.1:4028742-4033542 GCF_000741045.1 Vigna radiata var. radiata | reverse complement strand
GCGAGAGGAAGACGAACTCACTGGAACGCGTGCTCCCTTTCACTGGCGAGACCAGCCGCCACCGATCGCCGCCGAAGACGCTGCCCGCACCACCGTCCACCGTCGAAAGTGTTACCAGCCCTGGCGTCGGGTCTTCTCTTCCTCCTCCGTCAATCGCCGAAGACGCTGCCTCGAACCAGGGCACCACCAGCGCCACGGGTCGCGGCGAGGTTCGTCGCTAGACATCGCATCGATGTCCTCCACCGTTAACAAAGCCGGCCACCAGAGGGGTTATCTTCTTCCTCGATCACGACTTGCATTGGGTCCTCTTCTCCTCATTTTTTTTAAATGCAGCTCTGTTGATTGATGTTTCTTCTACTAGAATTGGAAAACGATGACTATGTTGTGTCGGGAAACTAAACCCGTTTTCCCCTCTTCTCATTTTTGAATGCCACTTATTGACTTATTGACTAGTTTCTTCTATTGTTTGATGTTTTGTGGATTGAGATTGGGAATGATAAGTGTGTGTTGGGTGCTGGAAATTGGTCTTTCTTCTTTGTGATTGGATTTTGTTTCTGTGGCTTTGTGCAGAGCAAGTTGAAGATGATGATGGTGTGATGCGTGAGTTGGGGTGGAGGTTGTAATGGGGTGGTTCTGGTGTTTTCCTTTTTCTGTTATGTTTCTCTGGTGAGGAGCTTGAAAGCAGAGGGAAAGAGGGAAAGGTTTTTGGAGTGGATTAAAAGCAGAAAGAGTGTTCATGGTTTTATTCTACTCAAGGCCTTAACGGATTAACGAAGGAAAAGAAGAAGAAGGTTTAATTGCCACGTAATTGAATGAATATAAATAATTTATTAATGTTTATATCCACGTAATCATTTGCAAACGGTGTTAGCTCAAAATTAACGGAGAGGGTCTAATTGTTTCAATTTAACAAATATTTGGATTGAATTGGGACAAAAAAAATATATGAGAACTAAGTTGAGAATTGAGTACAAATATGAGGACCAAAAGACATATTTAACCATAATTTACCATCTCTGTTATACAATACTTTATGACAAAGTAACTTTCCATATATCTCATTGATTATAAACAAAACTCTTAACTTGATGACAAATTCTCTAATATAAATGTATACAATTTAGTAATACCTATCTCCTATTTCTACTTAACACGTGTATTTATAACTATAATATCACTCTAATAATTAATTACTTACAATTATCTCAACGATGCAAAATCAATTTCAAGTCACTTTTCATAATAATTATGAGTAGAAAGTAATCAATATTTAACCAATAAAAATAAAAGTCACTAACAATTATCAATCAGTGAACCATACTCTCAAGTAGAACCAATAGAAACAAAAAGATTTCATATCAATTGTAAATTTAACATTTCTAAACTTTTCAATAAATCGGAATATTCAATAAGCCACATAAATAATATAAAAATATTAACTTTAAAAAGGCACTTAATTAATAAATCTCATACTACTGTTTAAGTTGTTTAAGTTCACACTCAATCTTATTAATTTATCATCTAACCTAATATTATAACATTAAAATACAAATGATAAAAACAAAAATAAAACAACACAAAAATATCTTCACAAAATCCCTAGGATATTATTTAGATGCATATTCCAAAACATTGCATATAGAATGAAGAAAGAAAGAAGTTTAAAGATCTTGAAACTTATTCAAAACAAAGTTTTTTTTTCTGTATATTTTATTATTTTTTATCTAAACATTTATAAATGTAACATCTCATGTAAATATTTTAAAAGTTATTAAAAAAATATACATATTCAATAAACTAGAACAATTAACCAAAGCATAACTTTAAGTCAAATTTATATAAACAACTCTATTCTAAAAACTATATACGCATTTACAAAAGGTTTCTTACATTATAACCCAAAAAGAAACATTAACTACACTAAGCAAATTATACATCTGCACCCTTGCCGCTTAAGGCTTGCTTCACTGTCAGATCATCTCCCTTTACTCACATCTATTGGATGATCATTTCAAAATCATATACAACAAACACAAGCAAATAAACAAATACAAAAAATGGTAAGCTAATATCAAAAAAATAAAACATGGCATTCACAAAGTAGCACATAATATTTTCACTTTCATACTAAGAACAACACCTAAACATATAATAACACCTAGACTCAAACATTCAGATACATGTATTATTATCGAGCTATGATGGGTTGTGCATTTGTGGTGACCTCTAATGTTTTGCAGAGCCATTGTCAATGGGTTTCGCCTTACCACACACAAGGTTAGCCCATTAAACACCTTAGGCCAAGGTAAAGCCCCTAGAGTAAGACCTCCTGCTACTCTCACCACATGCCTCACCCCTCTTTACTTGAGAATGAATGATCATTAAAGTGTTAAGATAAACCTCAAGACTAAGCTCCTACAATACACTACTTGAAACAACCATCAAGAATTTCCCCTTTGAAACTCTTTTCAAACCATACATTAATACATACATAACCTCATGCATAAACCATCATATAATTCAATATATGTTACTAAACAAGCTTTAAAGTATCAATACATCTCCCATCCATAAGAAACAAAAGAGAAGAAAGCAAAAGCCCAACCTGCATACAAGGCACCCAACGTCAGAATATTGGCACTCTATGTCAACTCTGCTCGCCCAGCGAGCTCACCCAGTGCCCAGCGAGAACTCTTGTCCAACCCCTAAAACACTTAATCATCCTTCACTTTTAACTCGCCCAACGCCCAAAACCCATTGTAAAAACGTCGCTTAACGCCAAAATGGAGTGCTCAACGCCTTAGGGCAATAAGCTCATTGTTTTGGCAACACTCAACACCACATAGGGCCGCTCAACATAATACCAGATGACAACAACTTGTTGTTTTGATTTAGACTTGAACCTATCCAACTGGCCAAATTGACTTCTTTGGCACTAATATTGAAGTAAAAACATGTTTATGGATGAAATTGAGTACCACTTTGCTCATTTGGTCAGAAAAAAGATGCACTAGATCAACCAAACCACTTAAAAACACCTATAACCATTCTATACATAATAAACTAGAATTTAGCAAACTAAAGGTCTACATAAGTCACAATTGACTCAACAAGAGACCTTAAACCTTCAATTTTACCACAAACTCACTCCTTTAGATTTTCACCTATTAAAACCCCTAAAAATGGATCAAAAACAGCATAAACTCAACTATTAACTACTTACCAATTCAACATCAGATTTATAGTTATTTAAAGTTCTAGGCAAGTTTGAAATGATCTAAAATAACTCCCCAACATTAATTTTAGTTCAAAAATCAATCTTTTAGAAGTTTACCCAATTTAGACGAAAAATTAGTCCAACAACACTTCCTTTTTACTACTATCAACTCTATAACAAATTTGTATCTTCTAGGACTCCAATAAAGCAACATTCAAAGTTCAAGGTAGTACCAATTCACAATCATTAACAACAACAGTCATCAATAATCCAACTTCATGCATCCAACACAACTATTATTAAACAATCATTTCAAATGATAACATATTCAATCAAACATCATTCTCACAACCTATCAAACTTAAATTCACACTTCTTGACACAAAATAAAGCAAATATTAGCTTCCTTTATTTGGTGGAAACTTAAATAGCTCTAATAGCCAAAAAATGTTTGTCTTTACTCAAATAGCTCTAATGGTACCTACAGACCACAAAATTGTGATAAGGATAGGTCCTTAGGACCACTAATCGATAATGAACTAGAAAAAGATGTTGGATAACACATGCGGTAAGACTACCTGCAGGTATCTTAAATAATAAATCAAGGAAAAAGAGTAGAAACTAACTTACTCTGAATAAATTTGATTGACTGAAGTTGTAGACCTCACTGTCATGAACGTTTAGGCACCTCCTGATCATCAAATAAATAACTCAGGAGCTAGAAAATTTAGAGAGAAGTGAGAAGAAGTTTAGAAAAAAAGGTTTTAGAAAGATAATGAACATTTTAGATAATGAAATGTATTTATAAAATTCTACTTATATTATCGAATTTTTAACATTAAAATAATTTGGTTTCATTAATTTAAAACACCTATCAACTCTAATATTTTATGCTCTATTTTTAAGTTTTTACATATAATATGATCATAAAGAAAAAATTAAAGACCATTCCAAAAATTAAAAAGAAAATGCTGAAAAAAAAGGAGAACTATAAAGAAAGTTATCTTTGAAGGAAGATAAGAATTTGTGATTCTTAAGTCACTTGAGATGAATTTAATTTATTAAAAATAGGCTTAATTACCTATTTAGTTCTCAAGTTTGGGGTTGAATTTCCATTTCATACCCGGTTTTAAAAGTGATTTAATTAGGTCCTCAGGTTTTTGATTTTGCTTGCAATAGATCTCTTCCCTTAAATTGACAGTAACGGTGTTAACTTCATCTGACGTGATGGTATTTTTTCTGCTATTTCCCTCACACTCCTTTTCCTCTCTCCTATTTCTCTTTCTCATCTCACCATTATAAATCATTATAAGTACCTCTCTCATCTTTTTCTCTCTCATCTTTATAAAATCATTATAAACCTTCTATCTTTTTTTTTATAATGATTTATCTATAAAAAAGATAAATTATCCATGGATAGAAGTGCAAATTCCGTAGGCAACTGGATGATAATTACACATTTCAGATAAATAGGTATATATTTGTTTTGTTTTCATTTTTATATTCGTCTAATACTTATTTATGTTTTTATTTTTACCTCTATTTAAATTATTAAAATACTAATTATTCATTAGATAATTATA
>NC_028358.1:3987993-4027937 GCF_000741045.1 Vigna radiata var. radiata | reverse complement strand
TAACTGAAAAAATAAAATTTAAAAAATACAAAAATTTCAATCAAATGTAATTGAAACGAAAGTTAAATTAAGTGAGATAAACCATAATAATTGGATTGTAGCGAAACTTAAATGAAGTGAGACAAAGTTAAGAATATGAATCAAGTTTACATCTCTCTGTGTGCTCTGTTTGGTGGAACAATCTCTTTGATTTTAGTTCTCATAATAAAAGATAGAAGGTTTATAATGATTTTATAATGATGAGAGAGAAATAAAAGAGAGAGAAAAAGATGAGAGAGGTACTTATAATGATTTATAATGGTGAGATGAGAGAGAGAAATAGGAGAGAGAAAAAGGAGTATCAGGGGAATAGCAGAAAAATATCGCCACGTCAGACGAAATTAAATTTAACGGAAGGGACTTATTGCAAGCAAAATCAAAAACTTGAGATCTAATTAAATCACTTTTAAAACTGGGTATCAAACGGAAATTCAGTTCCAAACTTGGAGACTAAATAGGTAATTAAACCTTAAAAATATCATACAATTGTTTAATTACTAAGCTACTTCTAAAATCCAATTTAACTTTGCAAAAATGTTTTCACTTCATATATCTTATTCACCCCTATTATTATAAAGATTAGGAAAGCAAAAGAAAAAAAAAAAAAATCTGAACTTGAAGATCTAAATAACAACTGGTACGTGCCTAACACATACCTCAAGTTAAAATTGAGACGCTTTAGAAATTATTAATTTCACATGTAATAACTTAGATTGTATCATGCATGCACAATGTACTAACTTGAATTATTGGAATATATATCTTCAAGATCTAAAATGATAATATAGAATAAGGATGAAGTTACTTCTCCGTTCAATTATTTATTCAAATTTTCATTAACTTTAGTTTTTTAAATTATTGAATTGAATGTGAGCTGATATATAAATAATAATAATAATAATAATAATAATAATATTATTATTATTATTATTATTACTATTATTATTATTATTATAAGATATTAGAAAGTGAATATAGAATATCAACTTGTAATGGAAAGTACTCATTAAATGTTAGTTTTAGGCACTAAGAACTTTAGCATTGTTTTTTTTACATGATCTTGGTTTATATGTTTTTTTTTTATCAACAATGTTATCTAGTTTCTTAAATGTTTTTAGTTATTCTTTAATAATAATTGGAATTTTACGTGTAATTTACGTAATAAAGTTTGTATTGAGTATGAGTAAATATTGAATTTAACATCCAAATTTAATTAGAATTAACTTCCAAACACCCAGAAAACAATATTTAAAGTTTGTCTTTGTTTACTTTTGCATGTGCCTATACTCACCAAAAATTTGAAAAAAAAAAAGCCTCTACAAGTATATCCACCCTCTAAAATGGCAGGGTTCCCATACTTCCTAAAATTCTAATTACATTCATGCTTAAATTAATAGAAAAAGATAGTATAAGTTTTTTTTTTCGTATTTTAATTATAGATTTGGTGGATATTTTGAATTATTCAATTTAAAATTCAAAAATATTAATTTTACATGTTTTGGATTATAAAATTTGAAATGTAAATTTGTATTTTTATTCTACAAGTCTAATGCAAATTTAAAAGATAATTTAAAATTTAAATTAGAATCTATATTCTATAATTTGTAATGTAAACTTACATTCCAAGTTATACAAATCTATAATAAAAATTTAGAAAACAATTTGGAATTTAAATTAATTTCTAATACAAATATAAATTTTAGATTGTATAATTCGTAATTCACACGTTTAGAATACAATCTTGAATTTAAATTACATTTTGAATTCCACAATCTAAAGTATTATACATTACAAATTTTATAATATAAATTACATATTGTATAATTTAAATTACATATTGTATAACTTAAAATGTAATTTTACATTAAAGAGTATGTAAGGGAATGAATGCATAAGAGGTCAATGGGGTAGGCTCACACACTATGGAGCCAATAGAGTGACCTTAAGAAACCTGAAATGAAATTAGGGTTTTAAATTAGATTTTAATAAGGGTAACTAAATCATTTCACTAGGTCTTTGGGGATGCAGTAAGAAAACATGTGACTGTAGAAAGAAATCCCATAATTGCATCTATAAATAGACCTCAACCACAAAAACTTTAGTGGAAAAAAAGCCCACGATCAAAACCGAATGGAAAGAGAAAATATTTTCCTTTTACAAAATAAGAAAAATCTAAATAAAGTGTGTGAAATACATTAAAATTAATAATTATGTTCAATTTTTAAATTAAGTAATTGTGAGTTTAATTTGTATTAAAATGTATATAAAATTGTTTAGCTCAGATACCCAGAACTGTCCAAAATAAATGAACTGAATTATATTTTTTAGTAATTAAATTAAATAAATTTTAAAATAATTAAACTGTTTAAAAATAAAATTGAATTTAAACCTTTTTAAAATTAATTTTGAAACTGAAATGCTATAAAAGAAAGTTCAGTGCATTGGACTAATTTCAAAATATTTTATATCAAAATAGAATTGACGTTGTTAGATCATACATACCAAAGTTATAATTAAAAAGTTACGATATAACTGTACTAATTTATAATTTCGCTTGGGACGACCTATTTAAAATTTCAATATATTTATATTTAATTTTTTATTTTTTAAAAATAGATTTACTTGAACAAATTACTCAAATTAATTTTTAATTTTTCTATACGAATTATCTTCTCTCTTGGATATGTAATCAATTGCTCTATTGAATTAAAAATAAATTACTAAATATAAAAAACTCAATATATACAGCTAATAAATTTCTATGCTCATTGTGAGTGTTTATATTCTTGATTAATGGTTATATTTTTACCATCATAGTAATTATTAATGTTAAAAGTATCAAGTACTAATATTTCTAATTGGACATTAATTTTTAAATAGTTGAATTTATTTAATTGATTTTAAATCAAATTAAATTGTGAAACCAACAAACAATTAGTTTTAAAAATTCAAAGTGAAATCTTATATCTGCATGACAGAGACCCACCAAAAAAAAGTAATACATCATTCTAAAATAAAATCTTGATCTAAAGATACTCTATTATATATATATATATCCCATTCCAGCTGTATATATTATTATTTAAGTTGAAGACTATAGTGACAAACACAAAAATTCAAGTGCATGATAGATTACATTACTTTTAACAAAAACTAATCAATTAAAAAAATAATAGTAAATAGCATTAGTTTCAGCTCGTAGTTGAGGCTTGCTGAACTAAAATATGAAAATGATAATATTGAACAAACAAAACAATAATAGTGATTGGTAACTCTACATGTACAATCTATGAAATTTAGTTGGTTCAAGGAATAGTTGTCAAAATTGACAGCGCTATTCAGCTGTTTTCAAATGGAAAACAAAATTGAATCACAGAATCTGAGTATCATCCTCAGGTGTTTATAAATACTTCTACTTGTTTGCTTCAATAAATTCTCTGTATTCTCTCTTCATTTTGACTCCAGAGACAGTTCTGCAAAATAATTAGTACCCATAAGTGATAGAAAAAGTTGATGTTTATATAGTGGGATGCCATGATATCAAACAATATATTTATAGTATAGATGATGCATGATAGAGTAAGAGAAAATAAAATCAAATATTACTAACTTGAGCATCTCCTTATTTTTAAAATATTGCACACATGGAGTGCCCATTATTCCAGCTGCCTCTGCTATCTCTGGATCTTCCTCTATATCAATTTCAACATAATGTACATTCTCATCAAATTCATCAATAACCTGTAAAAGGAGATTTACAAAAACATTAAGAAAATCAGTCTTCAATTTACGATCGAAAATAAATTGTGAAATATATGGAACAAAAAATAGTTTTATTTAGTTCCTTTGCCATGAGATCAGTATTAATGCATTCTTTTTATATATCAATATTGACAGTATCTAATATAATCTGGCTGCTCTCAGGTTGAGCACACAATAAGTTGATTTTTAACACGGCATTATTGTATGCAAATACATATTATTATGCAATAATTTCGACAAAGTGCATGGAACCTTTTTCACAAGCAGACGAACTAAAAGTAGCCTTATTTAGTTTATTGGTTCACTGATATAATTGTCCGTGCAATTTAGCAGGCTGACAAGGGAAAAACACTGTTAAAATAACATCATATTGGCCTAGTTCAAACAGAAACCTTGACAGACCCAAACTACCCAGAACAAAAGACCAATCAAGTTACTGAGGCCGGTTCATATTCGCGTTGGAATTCCCTATCTAACGAGCTCAATCATAATTATTTACCTAAATGGTCAAAATTTCATTAAATCGTGGTAGATTGAAGGATAAGTAGAGACAGATACAGCTCAAAAATCTTTAAATTTCATTATGCTTTGTTTAGATTGAAGGATGGGTTTGAGGAAATGGAAAAGGATGGATTTGAGAAGAGAGGTGAATGTGAGATTGTTTGGATTAAGGAAAAGATGATGATGATGAGAAATGTAGAGAAATGAGAAGAAAGTTTGTGAGTGATTTGATTGACATAGATGATAAAAAAATTGCTTTAATAAATGAAATTGTAAGATGACCAAATTACCCCTACACCGAACAACCTCTTATGTTTGTTACTTAGGAGGAGTCTAATTTGTTTTGTAAATTGTGTTTCTATGGTCTCAAGCAATCTCCACTTACATGATTGGGAAAATTTAGTCACATTGTTCAAATCTTTGCGCTGAAACACTATGAAACAAATCATTTGATATTTTATTGTAATACTTCCCTTGGAAAATGTATTTACTTAATAATGTATGTTAATAATATATAGTCATTATACGAAATGAAGCTCCTAAATCTATTAGCTAAAGAAATACTTGTACAATCATTTTCAGACCAAGGATCTTAAATATCTCAAATACATTTTAGGCATCAAGGTAGCCCAATCAAAGGAAGGAATTGACAATTTTCAAAGGAAATATGCTCTAGGTATCCTAAAAGAGGGTATGATTGACTATAGACTAGTGGATAGTTTTATGGACCCAAACAAAATATTAACGAGAGGAGGATGAATCTTTCTCTGACCCAGAAGGATGCAGAAGACTTTTTTTGTAGTTGGTATTGTCAACCAGTTCATTGATCATAGGAATGTTGTCCTTTGTGGTCTAAGATACATCTAAAGGCTCCAAGACAATGTCTATTATATGAAGATATAGAGAATAGCCAAATCTTTGAGAATTGTAATGCTAATTAGGCAAGATCTCTTATGGACAGAGCTTCTAATACAAGATATTGTGTCTTCACCAGAGGAAATATTATTTCTTGGAAAAGCATGAAACAAAATGAAGTTTCATTATGGACTATTGAAGTTGAATATAGGGCTCTGGCATCTCTCATTTATGAACTTTGAGTAAAACAGTTCCTCCATAACTAAAATTTTGAGGTTCAGCAAATCAAGATGTATTGCAATAATCAAGCAATTCTCCACATTGTTTCCAATCTATGTTTCATGAAAGGACCAAACACAAAAATTGTCTTTCATTTTATTTGAGAAAAGTTGTTGACCAAGGCAATTTATATCAAGTTTGTCAGATCTAATGATCAACTTCCATATGCATTAACAAAATCCTTGAGAGGGTGTCACGTTGAATTTAGTTGTTCCAAACTTGATACATTTCAGCTAGAAGGGGAGTGCTAAAAATAGGTTTAAAACAAGCTTTATTTGAAAGTTAATTTGAATTATACCTATCTATATCTAGGGTCTTAGAGGTGCGTTTAAATGTTTTCTACTCTTTTCTCTCTTATTTTTGTATCTCAAATCTCTTACTTTTTCTGTATATATAAATATGAGAACCTAAGAGAGTCTTGTACAAGCTTTCTAAAATATATTTTCTCTCTATTATTTTTCTCAAGTGATCTAATCTCCATCTTAACATAAAAGTTATGACGTGATGTGTTTCACTGTGAATATCAGGTATTAAAGTTCGTGTGATACTATTTGACGTTCAAAGAGTCGGTGGACTTTGCTTAGTTCATGTTCATCTTTTATTTTAACCTTTGCGAATTGGGTTATATGTTCCTTGGCATCTTCTAAGATATTTTGTTTGTTAAAATAGTGGTTCTTTCTTTTTTTCTCTTCTACAGTGTTTCTAGTATTAAAATATAAAAATATAACAGTGTGCTACAGTCATATAAATAAGGAGTTGATCTTATAGTTATAAACATAAGAATAAGGAGATGATCCTATATAATAAAAAATATCTAGATTATATATGTATTATTAGGAACATTTTTATTTATTCCTGTGTCATATCTTTGTTATTAGAGGATATCAAATCTCCTCTATTTATTGTATTGATTCATTTTTCTCAATATAAATAAAGCGTATGTCTTGGCTCATAGATTCACGGTTTCAGCTCAATATTTCTCTCTTCCCTAGAGTTTAACAGTGTGATAAGACCTTTAAGGTGTATGTTAGGAAGAGGGTTCAAAATCAGAAGTTTCATAACAGTTAACAGTGGTTGGGCAGTTTAGGGCCGTTTAGGGGTGGTTAGAGATAGTTATTAAGTTTAGTAAGGGTTATCTTTTACACTGCATTCACTTTCGAAGATTATACTGTTTAGAAGATTATACTGCTTAGAAGGAAAAGGAAAACTGATCTGAGAGATGGGTAATGTTTACTTTCGAGGATTTGCGAAGACGGAATAACGTGGATTTGCGAGATACCGGATTTTTGTATCACTTCCTCATATGAGATGATTTGGGGTGAATTGAAGGAATTTCTCACGTTTGCCCTTCGTAGAATTTCTTCTTCCTTCTCATGCCAGGAGAGAAGATGTCCCATCTATATTTCTTCAACTTTCTTTCATTACACAATCAATCCAAATCCTGATATATATATATATATATATATATATATATATATATATATATATATATATATATATATATATATATATATAATATTATAAATCAAATAAGATAAATTTATAGGTTAAATATAGTTTTAAATTTTAAAATTTAACACAAAACTAAAATCTGTTTTGTCTAATTGGTGATTTATTTATAGGTTAAATATAGTTTTAAATTTTAAAATTTAACACAATTAAAATCTGTTTCGTCTAATTGGTGTCTGGAAGCTACTTGGCATTGCATTGGAGTTGTATTGGAAAATTTTGAATCAATCTTACTTCAAAAACAAATCAAATTATAACTTGATAGTAAATTATTTTACAAAAAATATTAAATTTTAAAAAAAAAATATTTTACTAATTTATAATTTTTTTTATATTTTTTAAATTTACTTTAATAATTAATTTTAATTTTTTACTTTTTATAAACATTTTTACAATTAAATATAACATTAACAATTATCATTTTATAATACTTTGATAACTAGGAACATTTTGGTAATCTTTAATTTCTACCAATTAAACAATTTTTTTTGTGTCACATAAATCAAATTCTACATTAATTCTCACAAATTTTACTTCCAAATTCACTCTCAATTACTTCCAAATCCACTCAAATAAATAACAAAAAATTTATCCCCAAATCCCCTCAAAACCATCCACTCACTCTTTCCCAATTCCTCCCCTCCAAGTGAACAAAGCCTTAAGGAGGAAATGGTTCCTCCTAGTGGGTGTGTTGTATTTTCTTAAGTCTGGACAGCGTTTATCCTGTATAAAGGGATTTATTTCCCTTGGATGCTGTTGAATGTTCCCTTAATTACGTTTTTCATTAATGTTATGTGAACTTATGTTGAATTGTCAGTTTTGAGTGTTTAATCCTAATATATGATCTATAGAGTGGTTTCTTACGCTTAAGAAACTTAACGAATTGGTCCGACTTACCGGATCAAAAACACCAAAACACCAAATCAACCTCCAAAATAGATTCTCCCGTCGTTTCTAACCATAATGTCAATATTGAGAAAATGGATGGATCTAAATGTTCCACTTCCATTGTTGAGACACTAGTTGTTGTGAGTTCCTGGCTTATACATCTCCAACAAGAAGTTGAAGACTAAATCAAATGGTGACCAATCCGCTAGTACAACTTGTTTTGTAGCACACACTAGTAATTCTTCAACTTGTCACTCTATCACCTCTTGGTCCTTGGGTTATTGATTCAGATGCAACTGCTGACATATTTGGTAATCGTTATCTTTTCTCTTCTTTTACTAAATCGAACAATTTGCCTTTTATAACTGCTTCCAATGGTTCATAAACACAAGCTTGCAAAATTGGTATTCCAACCTTTCTCATTCCTTACTTTTGACTAAATTCTTTATGTCCCTAATTGCCCTTTTAATTTATTGTCTTTTACCTAATTGACCCAACCCCATGATATTCTTCTTACCTTCATTAAAAACAGTTTTACCTTGCAAGATCGGACATCAAGTCGGAGGATTGATGTTGGATGTGAGTCACATGACATTTACTACCTCTAACATCATCTGTATGTGAATCAATGGTCTCTCCACTGCTTATATATGCTCAATTAGGACATCTCGAATTAACAAAATTGCAGATTATAAGAATGAGGAATTGATCCTATATAACTAGGAATATCTAGATTATATATGTATTATCAAAAACTTCTTTATTTCTTCCTGTACCATATACTTATTATTAGAGGAAATCAAATCTCCTCTATTTATTGTATTGATTCCTTTTTCTCAATCAATACAAATAAAGCACTCATGTTGTCTTAGAAACACACAGATTCAGCTCAATGTTTCTCTCTTCCTTCAAGTTTAACAGTGTGACAGTGCATACCTGTTAAAACATCATGCATAGTTGACTTTGCTTTCTTTCTTTTCTTTTAAGGTTTGGTAATAACAGAAGATAAAATTGTGTACTCATTCGTAGTGTCACAAGATGAAAATACCAACAAGTATTATGAAATCTAACTTCAGGATTATGATATAATTTTAAATCCTCCCTTTTTCACATACCTTACTAAGGATTGGCTTCAGTGTCCTACATGGACCACACGTTGGTGATGTATATAATACACATATAAGCCTTGGACTTTCATGGTACAATTTTCGTAGAGCATACTGTAAAGAGGAAATCACAAGGCAAACAACATATTATAGTGCGGAAGTCACAAATAATAAGACTTAATCCTATCAACATCAGCATCTGATTAGGAAACACATACCTGTCCCTTATGCTTTGTAAGTGTGACGTCAAAGCCCTCTTGAACGTCCCTTTCTGTTAGTTCCTTCTTAACCTCTTCAGTTTTGGGCTGTTACAGGTAATTAAATTGGAAGGTTGAGATTCACATTGAATTCAGTTCCACGAATCAACTGGTTTAATGTAAAGTCTGTTTTCCTTACATTAGTAATTAAGAATTAATATATAGTCTTAACTAGCACCAGTTTTATGATGGCTAAAGCAATATAACTTAACTTTAGCAAAAGAAGAAATATTTAATATGACTAGATACATATAGTAGTTCGGTATTTCATTTCTTCATACTTTCTCCCAAGATATGTCCTAACTGTGCAAATATCCCAAAGAGAAATAGATGACAAGCTACTAGGGAAAACCTGTTCATAAAATTAAGGGTAGGTGGTAAATGGCTTCCGTAACCAGGTCCATCACCAATAACCAGAGCCTTTCTCTACTTGCTTGGATCATATTCAGGTAAAATATTTTAGAGTAAATAATTCATAGATAGCTTTCCAGATACCAAACGTGTTTTATGTAATGATTAAAGAAAAACTAGAGTCTTTCCTACTCCAGCCAGATTCAGTTAAAATATTTGAGTAAATTATTCATAGATAGGTTTTCCAATACCAAACGTGTTTTGTGTAATGATAAAAAAAATAGAACGGATAATGCAGCTCAGCTTTATTATGTTCCTCGGAATAAATGTTCAACAAGAAAACAGTACCTACTTCACACCTCACGATGTCATTAAAATAGAAGTTAAGTGCATGCCGATGAAACGAGAGAAGCCCGCAAGATTGGTCAACAAAAATAATCCCGTGTAATTGAGTTCAAAAGTCAACTGAGAACTATATTATCACTTCCCACAAAATATTAGCAAACCTTCACAATATGGATTATGAAGAGTATCCATTACAAAGAATGAGGAAGTGAGCAGAATTAGAGCTAAAAGATCCTATTAATGGAAACATCTGTTATTAATAGAAATAGCAGAATAACTATAGGAACAGCTTAGGGCCTCTTTGTTTTAAATTGTGTAAAATTGATTTTGATAAAATTAATATTGTGCAGTTGAGTTAACTGGGATGTGCCCAGATTAATCTGAACTATAATGTCACTGTAAGAGTACTTGATTCAGGGTGTATAACAAATAAGCCCTTAGTTGAGTACTGTACAGAGAGAGAGAGTAGTTACAATGCAGTTCAAGAGAAAAATAGGAGGGTGTTGATTGTTTTGGAAAGGAGAAAATCCACGTCTCATGATTATAAAGACATGGGAGGGAGAGAAAGTTCAGCTCTGCTCAACAATGTTATTGATATCCGTTCGGTGTCACCTTGTTATCAATTCCGCGATTGTTTAATCAATAAAAATTCTTTTACTGTATTTCACTTCTTGCCCTTTTCTATAACATAAATTTAAAGGACTTAGAGTAAAGAAAATTCTATGGCTAACTTCATTATCCAATAACAATTAGATACACGGTCTTTATTAAGTCATGTAAAGTTATCCAAATTATAGAACATATAAGCTTGTCATACAAATCTTGCCAAAATTGCATATGCTTCTGTAGAATGTATAATTAAGACTAGAATAATAAAGATATATTAAATTGGTAACGTGATTTGTAGACTTAGTCTACAGTGTTGTTTATGCGGAAAAGGAACAGTGAGTGAGAATAAAATAGGAGTTCTTTGAAGTAAAATACCTGATGGAACTCTACAAGAAGATCTTTGCTCACAAGATATCTCTCAACTGATAAAGCTGCAATGCATCCAGAACCAGCAGCAGTTATAGCTTGCCTCCATTCATGGTCCTATAAGAATAAGAAAGAATTTTATAAATATACTTAGGACAGTTACTTTACTGCATTTTTTTTCATACAAAAGGTAAAAAATTGAATCACAAGATATATTCAATCAATAAAATTTCCGGTAAATTTGCTTAGTCAAACATATGTTCAGTTTATGTACTACAGCATCATACTTAAATTAAGAAGAAAAAGAGTCAAAATCCTGTCCCCATAAAATGACATATCAAACGCTGCCTCAGCACATTAAGTGGGTTTGCCAGACGATGTAGAACTTCTCGACAAACACAGAGAAAAAATGATGCTATTGTGCTATGTTATAGACTGTTAAAACGGTATACTATAATATATCAAGTCATAAATTATTTTAGGCAATGTATTGTTGATTCTAATATGTTAGAACAATCAACTACATAAGCAGAATGCACTCAATAGGATAGGATACCTGCACATCTCCAGCAGCAAATACACCGTCAACTGAAGTTTTTGCAGTACCCTCCTCAACTTGTACATAGCCAGAGTGGTCAAGTTCGACTTGGCCTTTCAACAATTGTGTATTTGGTGAATGGCCTATGCCATAAAACAGCCCTTTTGCCTCAAGCACAGATTCCTCCCCGGTGTCAACCTTCCGTATTAAAATGCCAGACATCTGTCCTTTGGTGTTGCTTACAAGGTCCACTGCCTCTGTATCGAAGTGCACGGTGACATTGGGATTGTCATACACTCTGAAACATTCGTGATAATCAACCTGTTAAACAAACATTCAGGTAGTTGAAAACTCACATACAAAATTTTTATTAGTGGATAATTCACCATCACAAAGAAAACAGAGATAGATGATACAAATTCCATTTTTTTGTCTTATAAAAATTTTAACAGTGTTAAGCAACTTCTTGAGTATCTATAGTCTAGTAGAGAATGCCCAAAACCAGGTTCTATTTAGTCTCTTCTTTAAGACAAGCATTCACTTATAGACCACCAGAGAAAAATATTTTTATAAGAATGTTTCCACTATGTAATATCTTTGGGCTCAGCTTAGAAACCTTGACTGTGTCATAGACCACACAAAAAAAAATTACCATGTGCAAAACAAAAGTAAACTCTTTTTTCACAAAATACATCATGCTAGAATGAAGATCTATAAACTCATAGCATAATTTCAAAACCACTACGGAACTATGATTTTGAAAAGAAATTTAATATAATTCTAATATTTAGCCATAAATGTAAAACATTTTATTCCCAAAATGAAAAAATGTATAACATGATACAATTATTTTTCAAGTCTAAAGGAACTACAGAGATAATGACAAATATTATCAAAGAACATATGCTTATTATCCAATGATGCATTTTGCAAGAACGCGATCGTGATCAAGTAACATCTTTGCTTACGTCTTTACTTGGATATGAAGAGTGAGGAACTGTGGTTTCCCATGACTGGGAATAATTAAGATCAAATGTTCTATGTCCTTAGGATAATATAGTTTTCATATACACCATAAAGAGGTACAAGCAAAACCTTAATCTAGGATATATTTTGCAACTGGGTCAAAAGAAGCTTGAACTTGGCTAACAAAAGGCCCACATATAAAGCATTGAAATAGAGAATGCTAAAAATTCACTTAGAGATAAAAGAAATTATCACCATGTGTATGGCAAGTAAACAAAATAGGAACCTAAAAGTATAATTTATAAGTTGCATAACCTCAATCAAGCATGAGGTAACAAATAAAGAGCATATTGTACATAATAATACATATATAAAGGTTCAGCAACAGAGAACCCACTACAGACAATAAGATTAAAAGAAAGATCTAACAAAGATTGTATAAGACTCTATCTTTCCCACAGGAGTAGTGTGAGCGACTGTGTGGGGGAGAGAGAGAGAGAGAGCTGAAGTTATACAAAATGAAGTTTATATAAGTAGGTAATTACCAAGTTCAGTTTATAGATTGTTCATGATACACTCAGACTATATTCACAAGTAAGAAACGACAAATTTTAATCAGACACACCTATCTTGCATAGCTTTGGAAGCCCTCAGTTGGTCCCGACGTACAAGTAAATGGACATGGCGAGCATATTTTGTCAAGTATAATGCTTCTTCTGTAGCAGTATCCCCCCCTCCAATGACAGCGAGAACTTGACCTTTGAAGAGAGGAGATGCTCCGTCACAAATTGCGCAAGCACTAATTCCTCGGCTCCAAAATTCATCTTCTCGAGGTAGCCTGAGTCGTTTTGCAGTAGCTCCAGTAGCAAAAATGACAGTATGGCTCTTAACCTGAATTATGATACAATCAAGAAAACCTGATGTGACTACAACTGCTTTTCTTCACAATAAACATAACCAAAAAGATAATAAAATTAAACATACATATCGGTGTCAGAAGACAGAATAAAAGTAAATCAGTGTCACAAGTAATGGCAATAATTTCAGCATATCCACCGTAAATTGAGTGACGATCAAGCCAGGACCCACATTACAAAGGAAATATACTTCCTATATTAATTTCAAAATAAAAGCTTTTACCAAATATGTACAAGAATTTGCATAAATTTAATTCCAAACAAGAAAAGCATCACTAGGTGGATTAAGAAAATCAATAAAAATAAAGATAAGACCTTGAAGCTTTGGGAATATCAATATGTCTACGCAATCATTAAATTGTAAATCAGCTTGCTGCTAGTGAATATATCACCTTACGTTCACTACTTTGGACAGTGAAAGGACTACTTTTCACATCAATAGCTTCAACATCTTCCTGATGCAATTCTGCACCCCAACGTTCAGCTTGCCGTCGCATCCTGGATAAGCAGAAAATGTGAGAATTCCAATGCCAGGTGAGTAAAATCAATTACAAAGTAGTTTTAACACCTGTCCATCAGATCAGGTCCACTGATGCCATCAGGAAATCCTGGAAAGTTCTCCACTTCAGTTGTAGTCATTAATTGTCCCCCAGGGACACCACCAACTTGGTACCCCTCAAACACCACAGGTTTCAAATTGGCACGTGCTGCATATATTGCTGCTGTGTATCCTGCGGGGCCGGAACCTATAATTACCACATTCTCAACTCCTTTTCCTGTGAGAAGAAAAAGGATGCCACGATCAACTTTTCACGTCTATCAATAACAAAAGAAAGACTATACAAGAGAATTACATTGTCATAAAATAAGCACAAACTCAAGGAAAATCCAACAATAACATTCTCGGTAAGTAAAAAGCCAACGTTACTACAATTAGGGAAGACATTAAACTTCTACAGTCATTAAAGCAACAACTGCCAGAAAGGTCGGCACTAGCTTTGGGCCGAGAGAACTGGGCTAATCAAAGTTTTAACATGCATCGTCAATGTAAGTTTTTTACATTTTCAAACAATAAAGTTATGACCATAAAACATCTATAGTAAAAGTTAACAAATTTTCCATACATAATGGTTGGTAAACCTAGACATTGTCAATGCATACAACAATTGACTCAAGGAAATAACCAAAAATATTAGTAACAATGATGATGATGAGAATGCGTTTATTCAGTAGTCTACATGACTAAGTGAGATTAATCAATCACCACCAAGAGAAGCCAGAACAAATAATTAACAATCACACACAATGCAAGCTTTTCGCTATAAAATGCCAAAACTACCTTCCAAACTCCAAGTGTTTGATGCCTCCATCTCAAACACTCGTTCTCGAAAATTAAATACAAATTATCAAGCCCGTGGCTACATCCCACCATCTTTTCTATCACCGAATGTCATGAAACTGTTTCCCTTACCTTATATCAATTGTTAAAGCTTAAAACAAAAACCTTATTGACTAGTCTAAATGATAATGATGAAGATGATGATGCCCTTATTGACTAGTCTAAATGACTAACTGAGACTGTAATCAAACCTCACAAAGACAAACCACGACACACGACACCCATTCAACAACCACACAATTCAAGCTGTTCGCTCTAGAATTGCAAAACAGCCTTCCGTCTCAAATGCCTGTTCTCACGAATGAAATACGATTTATCTAACCCCGTACCTACCACCCACCATATTTTCCAACACCCAATTCTCACCACACGTTTTCCTCACCTTTGTGCTCAATTCCAATCAAATGTCACAGCTTAAACCCCAATCCTAACTACACAGCTGCCACTCAAAAAAACATTAGCAATGCAGACTTACCCCCCACACTAGCACCACCATCAATACTCGCTCTCATGCTTCAACACCAATCCTCCAAAACCAACTCACAATTCGAAACACAACAAAACCTCGTTTTCTCAGAAAATCTCCAAAGCAAAGCTTAATTGAAAAAGCAAAACAACAAAAAAAACAAAATTAAAGACAAATCGCATTGAATTCGCCGCCGTGAGAATACGGCCACATTCACGCAAAGTAGTAGTAGTCGCGGCGAGGAAAAACCTGGCGCAGCGACGGAGGAGGAGGAGGCGGCGGCGGCTGCTACTCGAAGGGGTTGGGGGAAAGAGCGGGGTCTGAGGGCCCGCCGCGAGTTGAGGAGAAAGAGGCGGTGCTGTGGCGGCGGGGAGAATGCGGCGGATGAAGGAGCGGCGACGGAGGTGACTCGGTGAGTCGGGACGGGACCAAGTCCGAGTCCTATCTTGGTAGCAGCCATTGGGCTCTTTGAGACCATACAAACTGCATAAGCGACTTAAAACAGTTGGAGCGCTTTCTCTTATGTTTTCTGGTTACTGGAGCGTGCAACACACGCACTCCAACCAAATCCTTTCGCTGCAAAAATTTTGGCTCCTTCTGTTATTAAATCGACAAGAATTTTTGTTCTTAGCCTCCGAAAATTTTCCAACACTAAATATTATCTTTTTTTTTTCTCACTAGATATTTCAACTCTGCTTCTGATATTTGTATTAGTAAATCCTGTAAAAACAAGTAAATAAATATTAAATAACAATATTATTAATTTAACCTCCCAATTCAGATATTTTACTCTTACTCAACTATCCGATGTATTAAATTTAATTCCAAAAGAAAATAAGTTAAAAACACGTCTTTCATCTGGTTACTATAACAACAAAACTACTTCTTATGATCCTTTTTCTAATACATTATGTGATTAAGAAATTAAGCATTTTAATTATTATTTTTAAAAAAATAGATTAATTGAAAAGTTAAAGTATGAAATAAGGTACTTATTTCTAGTTTTCGTGGAAAAAAAGTTGAATATGTTATTAGTGAAAAAAAAAAGATTAAAAAATTATATATACTGGTAACATTAATATCGGTCAACTATTAAAAATTCATAAAAGATTAAAAAGTTATATACTAAATTTAATCCAAAATCTTAAAATAAAAATAGATATATAATTTTTATTTTATTTTTATGTGTTATTTAAGTTTTTTTTATTTAATATGAAACTTAAATTCGATAATTTTTTTATTAAGTGAGATTATTTCACATTGATATATTTTATATCAAATGGATTCATGATATTATTATAAATCAGTCCCCTCCGAATTGAATGATCAATTTTGAAACCACTCGAGTTATTTGAAAAAAACATTAGAAAATTCAACATCAATAAATCATGATCAAATATATATAATAGATCACAATATTGAAAAGTCGTGCGCTATGGAACCTAAGATTAGAATATAAATTATTGAATTAGATTATAAATTATTGAACCTAATTAAGATTAGATTATAAATTATTGATGACTAAAGTCTTCAAACTTGAGACTTTTCATAAGCTCGTAAAAAAGATAAGAGTGGTTGATTTCAATTAGAGGTGTCAAAAGTAAATCAACTTTGATGAGTTAAAAATGAGACAATTTAACTTAATTTACATTTTGATGAACAAAAGATTGTGTAACCTAGTTTTATCTATCTTAGGATGGTAAATTAAGTGAGTTGCATATCATTAAAATAGATTAATTCAACCCTCCTACTTACAACAATACAAATACAATAAATATGTTTATATATTTCACTAATATTAACCATAAATTAGAAAATAGTATTATAAAGGTATTAAGATAAAATAATGTTAATTTATGTAATTAGAGAAAAAATTAAATTAATTTAAGTTATAATTGAACATCATTATAGTCTTAAAAAAATAAAAAAATGTCAACTTTCATATTTAAAATTATAGTAAACAATGAGCTGTCAAAACGGGTAACCTGACTCCGATCCAACCCGATCCAACACGGGTTGGTCACTTAGTGAGTCAACCCAACCTAACTCATTTATTAATGAGCCGAAAAAATTTGAACCCGACCCGACCCACCACGGGTTGGTGGGTTAAACGGGTTAGCTTATTGACTCACTTAACTTTTTTTTTCACCCTCTTTATAACATGTTACTTTGATCGATCAAATTGAAACAGTAATAATTGGACCAATTGATATAAAAGAAAATGAATCAAGTGAACTCTATTGTTATATATTCTAAGCTATCAAGCATATATAAACTTTTGCCAATTTAGTTTAATGAGACACCAAGAAACTACATATAGCTGTTAATAAAAATATATAGCAAAGGGGACTTTAAGATAGACAAGAGCACAATGCACCACAAAAAAGCTTTATTGGGAAGTAAAGGTTGTGGGTTTTGAATAATTAATTTGATTTCAATAAGAAAATAGGATTTGAATAATAATTAAATTAATTAATTTGATTTCAATAAAAAAATAGAATTTGAATAATTAATTTGATTTCAATAAAAAAAAAATAAGTGGGTTGGTGAGCCAACGCTCACCACGGGTTCAACCCGGGTGAGCCGGGTTCTTAGCGAGCCAGGTCAAAATTGGCTTACATCAAAATTTTCACATTTTTTTCCAATCCAACTCAGCTCAAATCCTTAGTAAGCCGAATTGGCTTAGGAGTTTCAATCCATTTTAACGACACTAGTTACAATAAAAAAATTACTAAAATATATTGTTTGTGCATTACGAGTTGGTCCATCTCCATCAAAATGTTTACCTAGTTAACCCACTGATAAGTGAATTAAATTAATTTAATTTAGATTTATAAAAACTATATTTTTTTTTCAGTCTAATCATCTCAAACACATAGGGAATTAAGTTAGATGATTAGTTTATACTTATTTTGACACATAGTTTAGATGAAGAAAATAAATCTTCCAGCTCCATGTATTTTTTTTATCATTTCTTTTAGTTTTAAAATTGTAATAATTTTTCTAAATTTTACAAAATAGAAGATAAGAGAGTAATATCAATTCATCTAATAAACGACAGTAAGTAAAAGACATAGAAAAGACAGCCAATAATTCAATCCTAATTCATCTTATCCAAACTAGGATCAATCCTCGGCAACCTATACAAATTTACGCTCTAACGAAATTATTATAAACATTATTACATGTATTTAACTCAATATATATTTAAGTTATCTAAGTATTCGTTTTGCATCTTCAAATAAATAATTAAGTAAAACCTTGTTTAACCAAACCTCTTTAAACTCTAAATAGATCAGAAAGAAATACGTACAACAGTAATCACAAGGCTATAACGTTTTAAAAGAATATAAATGAATACATTGAGTATGTTGTAATGAGTCATTATCGATGCATAAATTATCCAGTGAAAAAATGTGAAGAAATTTTTGTTTTAAATAAATATCTAATTATTTAAATTTTGGATCACATTTAAAAACTTATGTTCATTACATTAAAATTAATTACTTACTGATTGTAATCTTCATGACAGATACAAATGCATATATTACGCTATCATAAATTATATAAATTAGACATATATTAGAAAATATTTTTTTACAAGCATTTTTATTATTATAAAGGTTTAATCATTTGGTAGTTTTTTTTTTTCTCATGAGTCCTAATTTTTACAAAATTGGTATAATTATATGTTTGTCGCTAAATTGGAACAACGTAGTTAGACTAACATATACGTGACATGTTGATGATGTATTTTTAAATTACGTGACCTAGGTAATATATGTTAATAAGGTGATTGTGACATGAAAATTAATAATTTTTAATTAAAGAAATTGGGGAAAATTTAATTAAACTCATTCTCTTTCTTTGAATTAGGAATTGCAAAAAGAAATCGGGGAAAACTGAGTGTTTCTTTGAATTAGGGTTCATTGGCAAAAAAAATGTGAGTTTGTTCGAATTGGGAATCAATTAGAGAAAGTGCAAATTAGGGTTTACAGTTTGAAATTGAGCGTGAGGTTTCGAAGAAATTAGGGCTTTGATCATTTTGGTGAGGTGTGGGACCTTGTGTCTTTGGGAGTTGGGAAGATGGAGGCGTTGTCGCAAGTGATTTCTACATCTTGGTATAGCTGCAATTTGGGTTTCTGGGTTTCACTTGGTGGTTCGAATATGGTTTTCCTAAGGTAACTCATAGTGATAACGCGATTTGGCTTGTGATTGATTAGTGCAAATGCTCACGGCCCTGCAACTCGCGAAGGAGATTGGGGATTTTATGGTTCTGTTGCTTAGGTCTTTTTGTAGGTATAATGCGCGAGATGAAGGGGATTCTCCGTTTTGTGTAGGTTATGTTTGTAGAAGGAGAAGATGTGAGGGTTTCCTGGAGAAGATGGTTGCATGATTCTGGATTACGTATGTAGGAAGATTGACGATGGTGTTGATGTTGTGAAGATGCGCGATGGAGAACTCACGTCTTAGGGTTCCATGGCTACGCGATTTGAGGGATCTGTCGTGGTGAGAAATGGTTGTCGCGAATCGTGATTTAGGGTTTTTTCTGCAGATTGTCATGGAGGAGGCGCAATTTCACGGCAATGGTGTTCAAAGATTGAACTAGGATGCACAAATCAGGTTTTCGGAGGTTGGGTTCGAGCTTCACGACTTGGGTTGTTTTGTTTCAGTGGTTCAAGTGAATGTGGATGGTGGATTTGTGGTTTCGATTTCGGTTGTTGTGGTGATCTCCATGGCAGCATAAATTGGGTTTCACGATTTTGGTGGGAAAAGGCAAGTTTGACAGTGGCTTCCTGGTTTTTCTAGGTTTTTGCAGTTTTGGTTATGAGGGCGATGAAGATGGTGGTTGAACGGTGTTAATGGTGGTTGGTGCAAGGTGGAAACGGTGGCGCAAAAGGGTTGTAGGAGGAGGATAGTGGCTGGTGCAAGGTGGAAATCCATAATTTTCATAAACAATTAAGTTCAATTAAGGTTTAATGATTCATATAGTCCTTATTTTCGGTGACTTTCCTCAATTAGGTCCCTCACTTTTTTTTGTCTCAATTGGGTCTTTATTTTTGAAAAATTGAAGTAATTAGGTCATTACCATTAGTTTCATAATAATACCGTTAATGAGGATGTCACGTGTCAACTTGTGGTTTTTTTGAATTTTTTAAATATATATTTTTTAATTTATTATTTTTTTAATTCAAAACAAGATTGCCATGTGTCAAACTGACATTGTGCCACGTGGCAATGACAGTATAACATGGCACTGATAGTGTAACGTGGCACATTGTATATATTTCAATTTGGTCCCTGTATTTTTATTTTGTCTTAATTTGGTCCCTATATTTTTATTTTGTCTCAATTTAGTTCTATTTTTTTTTTTAAATTCAACAATTTTGTTCCTTTCCAAATTCAAACAAAATTTAGTTTGTATATAAATCTTTACAATTTTTTTTAATACAAATTGATAGTTTTTTTATTAGAAAAAAAAATTAGGAATTAACATATGACACACTTTTATTTATGTAGTATTAACGAAAATAACTTAATTACATTACAATTTTCAAAACAAAAACTAAATTAAGACAAATAAAAATAAAGAAACTCATTTAAATTATTTCTACAAAATTAAACAACAAATGATATCATTTAACTTAAATAATGTAAATGAGCAAATTATAAAAATTAACATTTTAATATTTTTGTGAAGGTAATCGACACAAAAATAGTCTTAGTACTTCCTCAACAATTTATAAAAAGTTTCTGGAGTTAAACATTAAGACTTGGAATACATCATACTAAAAAATCCAGTTAACAAAAAAAGATTGAAAGACAAGAATTTGGAAAACGTACATACCATTATTTCATTTAGTTAAATCTTCTAAAATTATTCGTGCATCAACTTTCTCGAAACCCTTTCAAGCCAAAAATTATATTTATTTTAATCTTTTAATCATTTAATGCAGGGACCAAATTGAAATAAAATAAAAATACAGTGATTACAAAATAAAAAAACAGGGACCAAATTGAGATAAATGCAATGACACGTGACTTGATAGTGACATGTGGTACTATTAGTGCCATGTCACACTATCATTGCCACATGGTTCAATGTCAGCTTGACACATGTCAAAATTTTTTATTTTAAAAAAATAAAAATAAAATAAAAATTAAAAATTAAAAATATTTAAAAAATTAAAAAAAACCACAAGTTGACACATGACACCTTTTTAGCGGTGTTAGTATGCAACTAACAATAAGGACCTAATTGCTTCATTTTTCAAAAATAAGGACTCAATTGAGACAAAAAATAAGTTAAAGACCTATTTGAGAAAACTTACCGAAAATTGGGATTATTCGAATGATTAAACCTTCAATTAACTTTTCTCAATTTTTTTAATTTTAAAAAACACAAATCCATGTCAAACTCAACTATAACTATCTAACAACTTGCCACATCATTTAAAAAACTAACATCAGCATGCAACGTCAACAAGATTCTAAAGTCGTTAATCCAATTTAACGACAAGGTTCTAATTGGAGCAATTTTGTAAAAATAAGGACCCAATTAGACAAAAAAAAAAAAACTAAGGGACCTATTTAATATTCCCAGCAAAAAAAAAAAAAAAGACCTGACGACTGATTAAGCCTATTATAAATATTAGTATTTAAAAGTTTTCTATCTCGACTAAGTTATGTTTCTAAGAAAAAGGTAGCTCTAAAATAATAAACTTACAAGATTGAATAAAAATTATCAAAAGAAGCATATAATTTCCTTTTGTATATATAATTTGTTACACATAATTAATTAGGTTGCAGCTATCACTATTCTACAAAGAGATAAAGAACATAAAAAACAAAAATAATATAAGGACATAGAAAATTATAATTGATTACTTCTAACCTCAAAATGATAGAGTTTAATTACTTATAGAATATTGTAATACTATTCCAGCAACATCTACACATAAGATTTACAATAAGAGCATATCTCTCTAGCCTGACATACATATTTTTACTCTACTACTACTATATTACTTCTTCACCTAAAATGAAGACATAAGGTATTTATTTATAAAAATTTTCATTGACACTCAGTCACATAGGTTTTTTTCTATGGAAAATTTTCTTCTTTTGTCATCTTAAGTGTTGAGCGTCACTTTCTTGTGGCTCAGTCGTGCATTGCCTTTAATTAATTATCTTAATTGCTCATGGCCATTTTTTTATGGCTCAACATTATTTTCTTGTGGCTCGACTGCAAAAGTAGCATTATAGATCTTTCCTCGACTACCTTACCAGCACTCATTAGCAAATTTTAGAGCTCAGTTGCATCATCTTTTAATTCTTTAAGAAATTGCTACAAATCATAAAATAGTCATCAATTTTCTATTTTTCTACTTCTTAGTACTGCATTTTGTAATTATAAACTAATATGATTGATTTTTCTATAAATACAATCATTTAGTACATGATAAGTGTCAAATTTGATATGAATTTCAAGGTATACTAGACACTTCTTAGTTACACAAGGAACTGAACAAGGGAATAAAAATAAAGCCAACATAGAAATAAAAATCAAAGAATTATTGAGAACTCAAAAAATGCATCAACATTGGTGTTCGTTAGACAAAATCGAAAGATCGATTATCCAAGATTAAAGCGAAGTTGAAAGATATGATAATTGCTAAAAAAACATGAGCTTAGTATGTATAATTGACACAATATAGACAATTTTTAGACAATTATTTCAAATTATGTAATTTTTATTTTATTTTATTTTCGCTTAATTGCTAAAAAATGTTGGAAAAAATAAAAAATAGGTTGTTTATGTTAAAAAAGGTGGTGACAAATTGTATTGACAACACATATTTTGAGGACGGTTTGAATAGAAAATGAGTAATCCAATGATGATGTTTGTCGTCATTTGGGTCATCATTCTCGTATATTTCTTTTACAAGTTCTTATTTTATCATTAATAATATAAGTTTCAGCATTTTTATTTCTTATACTTTAGGTTTTTAGTTTCTGAAACACTTTCACTTCAATCTATCTTCATCTTCTTATATTCTCACCATTCTATCTCCATATAAAAATACAAAAACACTGTAACCGAAAAAAAAAAAAAAAATATATATATATATATATATATATATATATATATATATATATATATATATATATATGATTTTCTAATTGATATTCACAATTTAGTGAATTAAATATATTTATTAAATTGATGCAGAGTATAAATGATTTGCACATAATTTTTTTTTTTGTTAATTGTGGAATCTTGAATTGAAATACTCTAAGTTAGATTGAAAAGAATTTTTTTACTAATCTTATTTAAAAAAAATCCACTTCAAATTGATTTGATTCACTAAAAATTAAATTGAGCAAGTATGAACCAAAATTCTTGAAAAACACACTTAAATATATATTTTAAGAATTTAATGGTTAGTTTTTGTTCTTGAACAAAATGGAAAAAAAAAATCTACATACCATTATACCATTATTGTAAGGTTGTGGAATAAATACAATATTGTAATCTCTTATATAATTTTTTCTTTATGACTCATTATTATTGTTATTAAATATTCATATATTTTCCTTTAAAAATACCAACAATTTCCTCTTGTCATTCATTAAAGAAGGTTTAGAATAAATGTTGATTTGAATTTGTTCGACAAATCCATAGTAATAGAAAGTACAAGCCTTTATTGTGAATGAAAATGTTATGTTAGGAAATTAATAGGCTTCCCAAATGAATGATAAAGCAATATTAAAATTGTTGTATGTATCATGAATTACCGTTAATTGTTTAAAATTGAAAGATGAAAAGTGAGAATATAAATAGGAAATAGAAAAGAGAAATGAATGAAACTGGTTAAGGAAAAAATGTGTAATTTTTTTAAATTATTTATAAAAGTATTTTAAAAAAAAAAAGTGGGTTAAGAAAAATATTTTTCATACCGATTAAAAAAGTTTTTTTATACTAGATTTAAAACTGGTATAGAAACAAGATACTTTCTATATCAATTCTAAATGTACATTCAATATAAAAAGGTATTTCAAACAATAACATTAAAATTTATGTTACATTAATCAAATCATAAAATCAAACTAAATAATATTTTAAAACTTCAAGATTCAAAGCTTCATTCAGTCATCCACCAAAAATATCAACACTTCGTCAAACTTCATCAAAATCGCTTCTACCAAGTAAATCAAATATCTTCATATTCTCTCATTGCACATAGCAATAAATACTAACAATCAAAACATAAATTCCCAAATAGGTGAAGAACAAAAACAAAATATGTTTTGGCAAATTCGTTAACAGTCTAACAAAAATGAAAAATGAAATAGAGAAAGGGAGAGAGTAGATGGACATGTTTCTTGTTGAAGGGTGATGGTGTTGACGCGTGAGCAAAGAAGGCCCAAGACGTGCTCCCAACAATAAGTGTGGAGGAGGAATGACAGGTAGCTGACTCACGATGGTTCTTATTGACAAAATCTTATTTTGACAAGGGTTAGTAGTGGACGTCGAAGGACACAATGCCTAGTGTAGAGACAAATGAACATAGTCGAGGGTTTTGATGTTAGAGACAAGTGATGATGGTGGGTGAATGATGTGTTGTCAAATGTCAAGGCGAAAAAGAGAAACGACAAAGACATAAGGCAATAAGTGAAGAAGGCAATTTAGGGGATTTAGGGTTGTTAGAGTATTGCGAGGAAGTGGAGAGTGAATATTTTCTTCTTAGGAAGTTATGGAAGCTTGGGTGTTTTGGATTTGGAATTGTTTTTAGTGATAGACATGTGAGTGTTGAAGGTGGATGATGACTTGGATGGTAGAGAGGGGTGAATGAGAGAGACAAAGGAAAAGAGAGAAGAAACCTTCATATTTGAGATAAACATAAGAAAAGACAAAAAGAGGATAAAAAATACAAACACAACATAAAAAAATAGGTATTACAAATTATCAAAATCTTTCGAAAAAGTAAAAATTTGGTCAGTATTAACTATTTTTCGACAAATTTTTAAGAAATTTGTCAATAAAAATGTAATCAATTCATCTTATTCTTTCTCTCTCTTTCTAATTTCTTTTTGGATTCTATTTTTTTATTTGTGTATAATGACTCTCATGGGTTTATTTTCTATATTTATTATAACTACAAACATTATAAATAATATTATCATATTTATGATTCTATATTATTGTGTCATTTTTTATATGAGGAATTATAACTATAATAAATAGTTACTGTAAAAAGTTTTTTTTTTCTTAGTCATAATTGATTATATTCAACACTTTGGTTTGAAAGAAAGAATACTTTCATATAAAAGTCACTTCCTCCGTAGAAAATGTGAAAGCTTTTTTTAGACCATAGTGCTTCAAAAAATAAAAATCAACTACATTGGATGGAGTTGTTGGTAAGATATTGAAATAAAGATATACAGAAAACTTCATCCCACCTATAACCACTTAAACTAGCATTATTTTCATTCAAATATCTATCTGTTTTATTAACTAACTTTTTTTGTCTGATAATAAGGCTTAATTAATTAGTTTTTTCTTTCAGATTAACCCATTTTTTATATTTTAAATTTTCAAAATTAAAATCCTCAAAGTAACAAAATATGTTTTTAATTTTTAAATATTGGATAAAAAATATTTATTTTCAAAAACCCTTTTAGTTTTTAAACGGTAAATGAGATATATTAAAATGATATTTTTTAAGTTGGAGATTGTATTCATCCCAATTTTTTTAGATTAAAATTATAATTATATTTTTTTAGTTGAAGGCAACTATAATTAGGTCTTTTTACTATTTCCACAAGTATAATGCATTGTTCTCATATAAGAAATTAAATACTAATAAAGTACTATATATATATAGAGAATAAATTTGAGGATAGGAACCCCACCAACCCCTCTCAGCATCTCTTCTAATTAATTTTGAATTCACTAATGTTCAAACAATTTGATATCTTACATAATTAGGTTTTCTTTATTTTGATTATGATGTTGCAATCAAATTATAGTCAAGTTAACTTCACCACCTTATGGACTTAAATTAATTATTGACTTATGCAACATATTGGCTAACAACAAAGTATCGTGAAACGATTGTGACTATTATTTCTGTGCTACTTTATGTGCATATTTGGATGAGGAAATATTTTATCATTTAATTAGTATTATTTTATAAATTTCATTATTGATTTTTTTTTCACATATTTTGTAATTAAAACCTTTTATTTTTAACCAAAAAGAGGATATAGAAAACCGATAAAACATGTGAAATTTAAAAATAATGTTAAAACACGAACGAATTGAATGATAAAATTAATAAATGAATGATAACTAAATGATAAAATGTAAATTTAATCAAAATATTGTTATCTTTTGATTGATAAATAGTAAACTTTTTAATTATTATCATACTATTGTACAAAAAATAATTTTACATCATTTAACTCTTTATCATGAAAAGAGTTAAATGATTTACTAATATTTATTTATGTTAACAATTACAATAAACCTAAATTATAATACGCAATCCTCGTTTTACAAACAAATGTTATGAAATTGAGTTAGCATAAACTCATTTACTAAGGTTACATTAGAACTATTAAGAGTCTATTTTAATTAAGTCTTTTTGTTATTATACTATCATTATTAAACTCCTAATAGATCATTCACAAATACATAATGTCACTATGATATATTCATGCCTTAAAGCAAAGGAATGTATTAGAGATCTCATTATTACTAGAAATAAAGTTAATCAAATTATAACATGAGTGAAATACAATATTCACCTTATAAACTTATTTATAGAAATTAAGTTAGATATAAACTCACTTATTATTAATAAATTTAGTTCATTTAGAAATCTCATATGTGACATCCTAATAATATACGACATGCATATATAAGCTAGACATCATCCATTATAATAAAAGAAAACAGTTAGAGATGTACTTGAAACATTAGGAGTACAATCATCCTTGAAATAGCTGAAAATTTAAAACTTAAAGTGCTAAAGAGTATCTCGAAATAACTTAAGTGGAAAGTATTTCAAAAGAGGGTAAAAGAACTAAGAGAGTTCTAGAGAATCTAGGTAGCAACATCTTTATTTCCTTCCAAGACATGCTCCAGTGAAACCTCATTCTCCTCTACTCACATCCAAGTGGATGATCATTGCAAAAGAAAGACATACGCAAACATGGTACAAACACGAGTAGTGCAAGAGTGAGCTAATTATATAAAAAAAAAGCATGCATCGTGTCAAACATAGCATATACAAGAGTTAATCTCAAATCAGAACAAATTAAGGAATATATCCTAGCATGTTAATTTCTAGAGATTAAACTCATTCAAAACAGATTAAATTCATCACATCAAAACATGCACAATTTCACAATTTCAGTTATAACACTCAATACAATAAAAGTCATAAAACAGTTTCACAAGAGCACACCAGTTCAACATTCACATGCATATATTTTTATAAAATAAATTCATACAAAAATATAACTAGCTCCCCTTACCTGGAAAGCTTAACAGTACCACTTGTTGAGAGTGCCCTAAGACCGTACTCACACCGCGTTGAGCTTACAGAACCTACAAATCACCAAATTGATGATGGAACACGACTCTTAGAGCTAGAATAAACTGAGAATGGAAGGTAGAACATGCAGAGCACATGCAACTAGTAAAGTTCATGCCCTAAGTCAAGAACAGTGAAGAGAAAAGGGGAAAATGACTTACCCGCTGGAACGAAGAATTGTTCGGTTTGAATCGAAGCTCTCTAGGCCAGGAACAATTTGGCAGCACCCAATCAAGATTTGAACGGTTCAAAGTTCTGAAATTTTAGAGAGAAGTTAGAGAGAATTTTAGGGCAAATGGTTTTAGAGAGAGAAAGGGTTTCAACTTAATGAAATCAGATTTCTGAAAAAAAAAAAAAAAAAACTTCTCTCTAAGGATAAGACACCCTTAGCTGATGGGCTTGGCTACCCCAATTATAAGGTCCAATGGCTTTAATAAATTTCCAAGCCTTTACATCATATATCTTAAAAGTCGAGATAAAAAATATTTTTATATTTCTTCCTTATGACATGATTTTAAGAGTCTTTTAAGTTTTTGTAATTTTTATTTTTTAATTAAATATAGAAAATAATTACTTATAAAATAGGAATTGAGTAAAATATTAATGAGTATTAAAGAATACTTGTTAAGAATAAGTGTGGAATTAAGGTCTTCCTAAATTCATCCAAAGCATGAAATATAATGATCTATAAATATGAATTTGACAAAAAAATAAGATTTTTCTTTGTTTCAGAATTTTTTGGAGTTATGAGTATAAGAACCTAATTTTGATCTTATTAGTTAACATATAATGATCAATCTCATGACCTATCACTCACATTTGGATGTGACGTCAATATTCTTCACCAAATTCAATATCAGAATAGTTTTCTTGATTTCACACAAGTTGGTATTGGTATCAGAGTTTCGACTCTTGATATTCAATGATTTTTTAGTTAAATATGTTTTTTGTCTCTTAACTTTCAATAAAAATTGAAATTAATTTCTCTTCAAAACTTTGACCCAATTTAATCCTCCAACTTTAGAAATGTATAGATTCAGTCCTTTTGACATTTCAAATGTGTTTCTCAACTAACACTGAAGCGAAAATGTGTCATATGGTGTAAACAACTCAAATGTGATCATAAAATACATTTGAAACATTAAATAAACTTCATCAAATTTTGTTAAAATGACGTCATCCGTACATTACTAAAGTTGGAGAACTAAATTGGGTCAAAGTTTTAAAGAGGAACTAATTCTAATTTTCATAATTTTCACTACAAATTAAAGAACCAAAAATATATATAACCTATGATTTCTTTTATATACTTGAATTTTTTTATTTGTATTTTTAGACTACATTGGTGCTAAAATTACCCCAAAATTTATTGTCTATCACAAATTGTTTGTTGATGAGTTTGTTTTACAAATTTAGAGAAATTTGAATGAGGATTTTGAGGAGAGAAAAAAAGGAAATAAAACAAAGAGCAAAGTTATAAGATAAAGAGAAAATGTTTGATTAATATTGAAAAAGACATGTTTAAATTATGATGAAAAAGAGAGATGGAGAAAAAGAAAAACATAGAAAAGAACATTAGTGAAGTCAATTAAATTAAAAAAAGAAAAGAGTTGAAAGAGAAAGAAATTAAAAAATAGAATTTGAGAAAGAAAGAATTTAAAGAAAATGAGTTAAGAAAGAAAGAACTCAAAGAAAAGAAGTTGAGAGAAAGAAACATGGAAGAGAAGGAGTTGAGAAAAAAAAAAGAAATGGAAGAAAATGTGTTGAGAGAAAAATAAATTAAAGATAAGTAGTTAAGAGAAAAAGAAATTAAAGAAAAAAATATAAAAAAATAGATAAATAAACACACACAAAAAAAGTGACGAGCAAAAAAGAGGAAAAACATAATGATAGAAATGGTGTTTTTTGTGTAGATATTACTCTTTTGTTCATTTAATCATTTGAAAAAGAGCTTTTAGTGAGAAGTTCCAGCAACCTATTATTTGGTGTGAATTAATTAACGTTGTATGCACAAATTCTGAATTGGAAAACTAATAAAAGATGATCTTTAATCATGATATTATGTTTCTTTTAGAAGAAGAGTGTAATCAGGACATTTGGGAAGTGAAAAAGAATAACGATCGACATAATCTTAAAGGGTTTTTTGAGTTTTCTTTGTAATTTTTATCATTATTTTGATTAATCTTTTGAGTTTTCTTTATATATCTTTTAATTAAATATAGAAAATATTTATGTAATAAGAATTAAATGTAATATTAGTGACTTTTGCTTAATTAATCCTATAAAGATTACTTATTAAGAAATGGAATTAAGATGATCATACCTAATTCATTATATAATAGGATGTAGTTCATAATATATGTCCGTATGACTTATTTCTCACCTTTTTATCTTGAATGTGAGATATCATTTCTCAAACTGAATGTCATAATCATTCTCTCTTATCTTTTATCACCTCAACTTACCAATAAAATTCATAGAAAACATATTAATATATATCTTAAATATCTATTATAATTAATCCTAATTTTTTTCTTTTTTACTTTTATGATGTCAATTATTAAGATATTTCTGCTAAGCTAATTAATAATTTTTTATAAATAAAATTATTTTCTACTAAATAGGTCATCTTCCCAGTGAAGAATGTCCAACTACTATCTCAACCTATCATATACTTAAATAACATCATAATATTAATAAGAATTTTTGTTGAGAAAGAGTTGTATATAGTAGTAATACATGTGGTGAACACGTTTCAACCATTTTGTTGATGCAGAGAGAGAGAGAAAGAAGAAGAAGGAAGAAGGTCTTGCATTTCTCATGAACTGTGGAGTCGTGTTGGGTTTCTACTGCTGGGATTGGGAGTTCATAACTGCCCTTCTTCTCTTCTGATCACAAACTCTTCAATCTCTTCTCAATCATTCTCAAAAATGGAGGAAGAAACTGAGAAAGGGTTGTTGGAGTGTGTCAGAAAATTCTCAACAGCACCGTTTTTGTTGAAGACATATATGTTGGTTGAGGATCCTACGACCAATGATGTTGTGTCGTGGAATGATGACGGAACAACGTTTGTGGTGTTGCAACCTGCAGAGTTTGCTCGTGATCTTCTTCCGACTCTCTTCAACCATTGCAACTTCTCTAGCTTTGTTCGCCAGCTCAATACTTATGTACGTATCTTAATATCCGTATCACAAATATTACCAACAACATGCACTTACACTTGCTATGTTAATACTGAATCATTCCAGTTTAACATTCTTTCACACATCTTAATGACAACAATATATTAAATAATATAATCACTTTCTCGAAAAAAAAATACTGTATTAAAAGTTTAGAGCATGAATCAATCCGAAACATTAAACTCTAAATATTACTTAACTACTGTATTTTTTTTTCCAATGGCTGAAATTACAGATGTTATATATATATATATATATATATATATATATATATATATATATATATATATATATATATATATATATATATATATATATATGATTTAAACCTCTTTTTATAAGCGGATGTTCAGTTTAGTCTTCGTTTTTAAAAATGTAAATCTTTGGTCCCTAAGTTATAAAAAATGTATCAAATGAGTCCTTTTTTGACTTGAAATACTGTTTTTGGTTGTTTCTTAACAACTGCTACATCTTTAGATTGCTCTTATTTGTTTCTTAATAATAACAACACTTTAGATTTCTCTTTGTACTTTGATCATGAACATCAAAAAAGGACTCATTTGATACATTTTTTATAACTTAGGAACCAAAGGCTTACATTTTTAAAAGCGGGGACTAAACTGAACATCCGCTCATAACTTAGGGACCAAAAAGAGGTTTAAACCTATATATATATATATAAGTAAGTGAGTATAAATCTTACTTTACAAACCAGTTTTGTAGAGTTGGGTTGGGTTTAAAGTTCACTTCTTAACATTAAAATTCACTTTTTAACATGGTATCAGAGCTATGATTAGAATCTATCTTAGAGATATTTGTTTTTTGTTGGATATGTTGTTCCACCCGCTATCGGACCATCCATTAATGTCTAATCTCATGCTTAAAAATTGATAATATATAAATAGATGGAAACCTCACTTTACAAGTTGATTTTGTAGGGTTGGATTAGTCTTAAAATCCAATTTTTAACAATTTTGGTTGAATTTTATAAATTTTAGTAACTCTTACTAATCATTAACAATCTTAGTAGCTTATAATATATTTGAATCAATCATAAAATGTGTATTAGTGAGAGTTTAAAATGAGTTGAATCAATCATAAAATGTGTTACTAATAATGTATTATATTAACAAAATTTAAGTAAATTTATAGCATTATTTAGTTATTACAAGAGTTTAAAAGAACACGAGTGGAAGAACATAAAAATTTAGAAATAAGAGAAGAATGAGTTGAATAAAAGCGAAAGGAACGTAGCTATCGATGGTTGGTGAATAAGTTGACCACTGTAGAAGCTTTTAGCGAATATAGAAATAAAGATAATTTTATTTGTTTCCATGAGTTCTTGATGATAGAAACATATTAACTGCATTTGTTTGACCTAATTAGTATTAAGTTTAGTGTCTTCATTAAAATATTGTTGGATCAAAAGGACCACTGAAAAAATTCTTTATATAATACTAGTCTAAGTAGTCCTTTTGGCTAAACTAAATATTATTTTAACTAGGTGTTTATAAATTTTAAATATTATTAGTATTTTTATTTTTATTGCACTATTCTATTACATATATTTAATTTTAATATTTTACTTTAATTTAATTAAAACTACTTTAAGTTGTTTCACACTCAAGTATGGATATTTATATATGATAATATTCTTAAAGAAAAGTTATATTTATAATTACTTATAAGAAATCAACAAACTCTTTATATTTAAATGTATCAAAATTAAATTCTTTTATTTAAACCAGCATTAATTTAGAAATAGAAGATATTAATATAACGTAACTATTAAAATGAAACACTCTCAATTAATGTTGATGTCTCATATCCATACAGAAAACATTCAAACTTGATTATATTGATTGAATATGTCTTATCAATCTTCATATGCAACTAAACGTCTAACTAGCTAATATTGGTCTATAATTTTTTTTTATGTTTTTTTTAAATGGTGAGATCAAAACCATTTAAAACTATAATCTAGTGACCTAATAGATTTGTTCTTTACAATTGTACTTGACAAATAAAATATAATTTCAAGTTGTAGGGACTATTGTTTTGGTGTATTTTCAAAGAAATTAGGCAGCTAGAATTGATGACCTTTATTAATGAACACCTTACTTAGTTACTTATACCAACCACTTGAGTTATGGTAGGTGGCCTCTAGATTTATATTACCAAAAATGACATAATCAAAAGATTTGACATTATATTATATCTCCTTACATTATATCTCCACCTTCTTAGATAAAAAAAAAAAAAAAAAAACTAATTATTATATAATATTAAATATTTTGTCATAAAAATATTATATCTCTTTCTTTAGATGATATTTATTCAATAAACTAAATAGTTAGGTATTGTATGTATTAGGTATTAACAATATGATACATTGTACTAATAGATAATTCATTTTACAGCTAACCTTCATAGTATAATCAAAATGATATACTTATCATATTATATGATGCTTTAGAGATAATAAGTTTAGATGTAAGGTCGAAAAAGACATGCAGCAATAATGATGGATATATTTAGGGTTTTCGTAAAGTTAGAAGAAGCAGATGGGAGTTTTGCAACGAGCGATTCAGAAAGGGAGAGAAAGAACTGTTATGCGAGATGAGACGTAAGAAGTCATGGGTAAGGAAGAAGCAAAATGAAAGGTCCTTAGCATCAAGGTTTTCTTCAAATTATGCAGTTCTGATGGATGAAAACAAGCGACTGAAGAAGGAGAATAAGGTGTTGCAGTCAGAGCTTACAACCATCAAGACCAAGTGCAGGGACTTGCTCGATTTGGTCACCAAATATTCATCTGCAAAGCCAGAACGACTCAGATTCGAACAAGTCCAAGAAGAATCATAGGTCCAAAACAACAACAAATAGCTGATATAAGTCAAAGCAAAATCATTTTTATATTTCCTGTCATTATATATATATTTATGATCATATTTATGATTTGTTAAAACCTGAATTATAAATTTAACTCAACTCCATAATAAAATCAATTTGTAAAATAGATTTGTATTTGTATATATATTTTACATAAAAGTATATACATATGTTAATAAATGGATTTTTAATTAGAAAGTGGGTTTAAGGTGAAGTTTGTACTTCATTTGTGGAATAGAAATGCGTAAAAAACAAAAAATATTAAAATCTAACTCAACCTCACAAAACTGGTTTGTAAGGTGATATTTGTACCTCACTTATATATTATAAATTGGTTTTATCTCTAGTTAACGTAGGACTTTCAACAAACTCAATCTCAGAAAATAAATTTGTAAGATAAAATTTACATTTATGTATATACTTTAAATTGGTCTTATCTATAGTGAGACTTTAACCATAATTAATTATAGATCAAATAAGTTAATTATAAAAGAAAAACCACATACCTATAATATGATAAAATAGTAACACATATAAGTTTATCTGTGACAAACTTTATGTATATGCACTTCCTAAACTTTATCTTGCTACAAAAAGTTACGATGAAGTTTTTAGTTTGTCCTAAACTTCAAATTTCATGAACATGTAAATAAATCTAAAATTCACGAATATTTTTGTTGAGATTTTTTTTTTTATAAAGGAGGAGATTTATAAATTATAAAATCAACTCATAAAAAAGTGTGCTACATACAACACATAATATGATTTTTAGTGGACAATTGATAATGTCAAAGAAATTTGATGAGAATAGAGGAAGTTGAACTTTGAAATGAGAAATAGTTATACTACCCAAATTTATGGGATGGTAGATAGTTTATGTGTAACATGTAGTTATTTTTTAAACTTTTGAAAAACTAATGTAATAATAAGTATTAGATAAAAATGATTTAATAAGAATAAATATCGGATACAATGCTTATTAAATATGAAACTTGTAGACACTTTTCAAACTATATACTTATAATATAGACACATGTATAATATTTCTTATTTTCTGAAACACATGATATACATTCCAAAATGAGTTTTCTGGAAGGAAATTTTTTCCACAACACATTCTCTATCTCTTCTTCAATTCTTATATATGATTTGTAAACATTTAGAAGGAAAAAACGAAAGGAAGAATTTCATAGATATTTTTAATGATTCATATGAAAACTCAATTTTACAAATTTTTAGTAATTGTATTTCCTCTTTCAACATTTTGGTAATCAATGATGAAGTAAAAAATAAGTGATATCATGGAATGGATTTTCTAGAGTGAAGATATCATGGAATGAATTTCTTATTGTCTTGGAAAGAAGAAGTATCTACCTGGGTTGCTTTTAAGATATCTCACTATTTTGCAAGTAGCTTGGTAGTGTATCGAAGTTGGCTTATGTAGAAATTGACTAAGTTACTGAGTTGCAAATGTGGTGTTCAAGTAAAGTAATTATCCAATCAATCATCTATGTTGCTACATCTTCATATGACATCCTTGCATCTTAATATAACTGAATAGTGGAGTTTTGGCAGACTTTGATCCAAGTAGACCAGATTCAATTAGAAGATCTAAATAATATTTCCTCTAACAGATTGATATTCCCAGTTTTCTCTAATCCAAGCAAGTATTTTAATCCTATAAGAATTTATTACATTCATAGTCTTAATTCATGATGAAGTATATATTAGAGGTTGGAATGAAGTAAACCTAAAAAGGTGGAACCATTGATAGTGGTGAAAAGGAAAAGAGAAAGTTATATGTAAGAAATTGGAATGGTTGGGGAAAAGTGGTGGAAAGCATAAGATGAGAATTAATGTGAATGTTTGTGGTCCATGATTTGAAGTTGTGAAGTGACAAGCACTATAGTTTGTGGTGCTATATGGAGTAGTTTGAATGAGGGTTCCCTAAACACATCAAAAAAACTAACGGTGTCTAAGATCAAGAACGTGCCCACACAAACCTTCAATTTCAGCCTTTCATAAGATAACAAACATCACCCTTTTCCACTATCCCTTCATCTATACACAACTAAGGGCATGGAAAGAAGAAACGTTGGTTACTATTTTTATTAAATAATCACTAGAACTAAATATGATTTGATTTGGTTCTTTTGTAATTTACATCAAAAATCTGAATCAAACTATATGGTTGGTTTTTAATGATTTTGTTAATAATTGTTAAAAAAAATTTCAAAATTATAGAAAAGACTTTTAAAAGGTAGCGCACACTGTTAATCTAAGTATTCAATGAATCTAGTAGTTGTTCAAAAAGATATAACTATTAGAGCTCTTAGGATTTAATATGTCAGAACTTGCCCAGTGACTACTGACAACATCTACTAACAGTCAAGTCAGTGGATTCTTTAACTTTTAGAATTGTTCAACGATAATATTAGCTTTCAACGACTGCTAAGTCAATGAATTCTTTGACTTCAACATCGCCTAACAACTCAACCCTCACCTAGTCAGTCTGCATAATGTACAAGACCAAAGCCTACTATTTCACACCATTACAACCATACCAAACCAATATAATGCTTCCTATAGATCACAAAACATATCAACCAGAACTCAATTCATTAATTTACAATATCATTCACGGAACATTACTAGTTTCATTACACCACTTACATATTAATTAAACAACTTTAAAACATAAAATAACTAAAATTACCTTCCTTCACTTATGGTCCACCTCAAACAACTCTAAAAACACCAAAATGTCTTTAACTTCACATAATGTTTTATTTACATACATAAACATCACAAGAACAATTATAGCCATACCATTATGATAATTGATAAGTAAGGACTCATATATATAATATTAAAAAGACACACACAGGAAGAGGAAGACTCATATGAAATATAAAATAGAAATAAACCAACAAAAAGATTGAAACTTTATCTACTCATATTAAGAAATTGATCAGTTTAAATTGAAAGATTTGTTACGAGGATCAATCTTATCTCAATTCTCTAATCAAATAAACAAAAAAGAAGAACTTTTAGAAACAAATCAGAAAACTCTAAAAAAATATTTTTAGATAAATTATATGTTTTAAATTAATGAAATTATAAAAAAAAAACTATTTATATTAATTTTTTAAATATTAAAATAATTTAGTCTCATTATTTTTAAATCGTTCTAAGTTCTAAAATGTCATTTTTTACATCTTTACAAATAATACAAATAAAAAACAATTTTTATGATTAAATCTCATGATAATACAAATAAAAAACAATTTTTATGATTAAATTTATAAAAAAATATAAAATAAAAATAACTATAAAATGAATCATTTTTATAATTTTATTATAAGTGTGTATTTTTTTAAATTAACTATTAAATTTTAAAAACAGAACTTCAAAATAGTATTGAATGTCTATATCTATCAATACTCAACATTGTATAACCTCTTTATTTATATTAATAAAAATACACGCATTATGCGTGTCTATTTACTTTTGATAATAAAAAATACAAGATTATTTTTTATTATTAAATTTATAAAAAAGTATAAAAATATAAAGTAAGTAAGAATAAATAATTTTTATATTGCTATTATAAGATTTTTACGAGTAGTTATTGAATTTAAAAAAAAATCAAATCAAAAGAGTAAATAAATTTATTTATATTAATAAAGATAAAATTGGTATTGAAATGTACACACTAAAATAGCTATTACAAATATTTATAAAAAAAAAATATCACCTTTAATAGATAGTTATAAATGATTGTGTTTTCTCACAGTAAGGTTTTTGTAAGAGATAAAAAATAGACATTTGTGTTTATATACAACTTAAAAAAATAAACATTAAACGCATTTACTCTTGTAGTTAAGCAATGTTTTCACATGTTACAATTCAAAAGAGAATTATAGATGGTTGAACTGGTGTCCAACAACAGAAAAAAGAAAACTGTCAGAAGATTAACTAAAGAATGCATTCAAATGTACCTCTTTCCACAATTATGTTGCCTGCCAAACTTGACCAAAGATTGAGTTTTGGTGGAAATAAGCATCAAAACTCATGATATAAGTTCTTGAACTTGTTCACTTGAATGAATTTGAGAGAGTGGATTTGAGAGGATTTGAAGATGATTTTTGTTGTTATTTATTTGAGTAAATTTAGAGGTAAACGAGAGTGGATTTGGAAGTAAAGTTTGAGATAATTAATGTAGAATTTAATTTATGTGATAGATTAAAAAAAATTTCATTCCAAATCCACTCTCGTTTATCTCTAAATTCACTCAAATAAATAATAAAAAAAATTATTTTTAAATCCTCTTCAATCCACTCAATTACTCTTCCTCAAATGTACTAAAGTGAACAAGACCTTAATCATGAGACATGGGAATGGTATCATGGCCAACTTATCACTTCCATTCAATAATGTGTGATGAGAAAGCACTGAAGCATTGATGTCAATATCCACCAACTTTCACTGTAAATATACTATATAACTGATATATACCAAGTTTCATTATTTCAAAGTATGAATTTTGAACCTTAGTATCTGACCAAAGAGAAACACTATCCTCCTCTGAAAATGTCAGACATTCTCAAAAAGATTGCTGCCCCAGAAAATTTTGTAGTTAAGGTGAGTAGGAAAAGTGTTGTGAAAGCACTGAATCCTCCACAAGAACCATTTTCAATCACTCTCTCAAATCTTGACCTGCTTTCAGGTCGTTTTCCTGTTACATACTTGTATTTCTACCGCAAACCAGAATCAGATAACTTCAAGGTTTTTGTTGATGCTCTTAAAAGCTCTCTGGCACAAATACTTGATCACTATTATCCCTTTGCTGGCCAAATTGTTCAAAATCCTAAAACCAGTGAGCCTGAGATCATATGTGACAACAATGGTGCTCTAATCATTGAAGCACACACAGATACCCCATTAAAGAGTGTAGATTTTTATGATCTCAATAAAACTCTTCAAGATAAGGTAGTCTCAGTTGAACCAGATTTCCCGACGCAAATTCAGGTGACTGAATATTCATGTGGAGGTATGTCTATAGCCTTTACTTTTGATCATGCATTAGGTGATGCCACTTCCTTTGGTAAGTTCATTGCTTCCTGGTGTGAAATGGCTCAAAAGAAACCACTCTCGTGCATACCAGACCATACTAGACACCTTCGTGCACGTTCTTCTCCCACTTATCAACCATCCTTGGATCAAAATTTTGTGAGGTGTACCATGGAAGAGATACAGAACATGCCAATGAACCATATCTCACTGAAGCGCCTTTATCATATCAAAGCATCAAGCATCAACATGCTGCAGAAACTTGCTTCTGGGAATGGAGTCAAGAAAACAAAGATCGAGGCTTTCTCCGCGTATGTATGGAAGATAATGATTGGTAGCATTGATCAAAGGCATGAAAAGTGCAGGATGGGTTGGCTGGTGGATGGAAGAGAAAGGATCGGAAAAGGTGAGAATTTGATGTCAAATTACATTGGTAATGTGTTGTCTGTGGCATTTGGGGAGGCAAGTATTGAAGAATTGAAAGAAGGGTCAATATCAGACATTGCTAACACAGTGCATGAGGCAATTTCAAAGGTGAACAATGAGGATCATTTTTTGGACTTGATTGATTGGATTGAGTGTCATAGGCCTGGTTTGATGCTAGCAAAGGCAGTGTTGGGTGAACAAGTACCAACCATAGTGGTGTCCTCAGGACAAAGGTTTCCTGTTAGTGAGGTTGAGTTTGGATTTGGGAGGCCCTTGCTAGGGACAGTTTACACTAGCATTCCAAGGGTAGGAGTTGGTTACATGAACCAAAGGTTAAGTGCCAAGGGTGATGGTTCATGGACCGTATCTGCCATTTTGTGGCCAGAACTGGAAGATGCACTGCAGAATGACCCAATTTTCCACCCAATGTCTGTTTCTAATCTTCAACTTTAGTGCAGTACATTGCTTTCGTCTTCTTTATGGTTTGGTATCACCGTTTGTCTGTCAGTTTTATTTATTTTAGAAAGTATTCCAAAAAATAATGCCTATCTTTATCAAATATATATATATATATATATATATATATATATATATATATATATATATATATATATAT